>NW_020956302.1:105242-108067 GCF_003031625.1 Empidonax traillii | reverse complement strand
AGTCTGTGTAGACATAGACCTCATGATGGCCCTCAGAGAGAAGATAAACCAAGCCACTGATCTACCACATAGTCCTGTCTGACCTGATGTTCACCTGACTCCTCAGTCTAGATTACAGATCAGCAGCAATCCTATAATCACAAGGGACACTAGAAAACTGGTATTTAGAAAGAAAAGGGTCTTTCTGACGTTATTTTTCTTATTTCTATAAAGGCATGTTTTTGACCTCTCAGTGTTGCAGAGAAATACTTCAAAAGAGAACATGCACATTTGAGCCAGTCTCTATAAATAAACATAAACCCATAAATAAACAGGTTCCAATTCTCAAATTTTCTAGTCTTCAACTGTGTCTTGGCTGAGTTAACAGTATTAAATATAACAACACATCCACACAGGCTCACGTAAAGTGTTAACCTTACAATAAATTCTTTCCATCTTCTTCCTCAACTTTCCCAGTCCTGCATAATAGTCCGTGCCCACAGGTCCTCAGCACACCTCCCCCTCCTCATGGTCTTAGAGGTGAGCTGGTGCTTGATCATTTTTGAGACTTTCTGGTTAAAATTTACTAATCGCTTCTCACTCTCTCATTGCAAAATAGTCCATTCATCTTTCTACGTGTAGGCAGCAGTAACTATTACGGCCTTCTTGAAGTAAAACTAGAACCCAAACCAAAGAAACCCACAGATATGTCAGAAGAAGAATATCTCTGTTTTGCTGATAATTTATTTTAAAATTTATTTATTTGTTTGTTGAGTGAAAAATACAGCTACGTCCCTTTTTAAATCAAAGTAGAACAGGTTGTTTTCCCATGTATTCTGGCAGGTAATAAAAGATAGTTACTTTCCAAGGAAAGATAAAACTGCATTTGTTAATCAAAGTGTGAAGTGGCCATCCAAAGACTTTTTCTTGTTTATTTATTTATTTAAAGCAGAAACACTCTTTCAGATAAAATGTCATGTCTATCTCCATATTCCCCTAAGTTTTTCCTTGAAAGTGAAAGTCTGGCCAGACGGCATGCCATGCATTGAAATTTTTAGGTAGCCTAAATGTTTTGCTAGTTCACTGTATTATCTCTTCATAATCTTCTTTTGACCAGGTTTTTTAAACTAATTTTTTTAATACCAGCAACATTTTAAAGCAAACAAACAAATGGTTCTACTATTTGTGTGTCATCTCTTGCAGAGATCAAACTGAAAGGGAGTAGGTTTAGATTAGATTTTAGGAAGAATATGAGGGTGGTGGTGCACTGGAACAGGTTGGCCAGAGAAGTTGTGATGCCCCATCCTGGAAGTATTTAAAGCCAGGCTGGATGGAGCTCTGAGCAACCTGCTCGAGAGAAAGGAGTTCCTGCCCATGGCAGGGAGTTTGGAGCTAGATGATCTGGAAGTTCTCTTCCAACCCAAACCATTCTATGATTCTCTGAGACGATGATATGTAGCACTTCTGTAAGGCCAAATAATATTTCTGCAAGTCTCCTGGTGCCTCCATACTAGCTGGTCAGTTCATCCTACAGCTGAGCAAATGTACGTAGAGTGGGGACACCTCTTCTTCCTTTCCCTTCTGACTAGGACAGCCTGAAGTGCTGAGGCCTGAACAACAGGCCCTGAGCCAGAGTTGACCTTTAGATGAACCTGCCAACTTGAAGTTATATTTAGCTATGTATCTGCTTATTAGCCAAAATTCTGTATAATCCTTAGTAAAATATGTAGGACTACACCTGTGTAAACAGGTGATGTATCTTTCTTAATCACTATAAACAGTCTTTGTATTAAAGATAAGGTGCATCACTAAGTTTATCCTTTTATAACTCTTCGCTTCCTTTGTAATTCTTTGATGATTTGCACTATAGTAAATTTACACACTTATTCTTTAAAGACAAAAGTGTCTGTGTTTCTTGTGCTGACCTTCGTCCCCTGGCAAAACCCAGCCTGCTTAGAGTAAAAGCCATAACAATAGCAACTAATGTTTTGTCTATAAAGAACAAACATCCCTTTGACAAGTAGCTAAAGTGAAGAAATATAACTTTAGACTGTCTATCATCTCCTGAAAAATGTATTCGGCAATTCCCTGTCCTTCTATGGCAACATTCTCAAATGTTTTCCTGAATTCCCTCAGCAATAAGAATTTCAATTAGTGTGCGTTTTGACAGACAGCTTCTTGAAAAATCCCACCTTGGCATACAACAAAGTTCCTTAGCATTCCTTGGAAGCATCTGATAATCAGCATTGTTTGTTAGCAGGACAAGATATGTCATGAGAATAAAAAAATTGTTTCCTCCTGCTGGCATGAGAAGGAGTGTATGAGAAAGAAAGATGGAGAAATAATTCTTTCAGCTTCATGGACGTCATAATGGACTAGTTTCAAAGGATGGGAATAGATACCTTTCCAAAGTTAACGTGTATCTCAATTAGTCATTACGCTATCTACCGAATTCAACAGCCTCATTTGTAAAGTTAACCTTTATTTGCTCACCGGAGAACTGCATAGCAGTAGATTTTTTAGCATACATATCATTGGTACAGAAAAAGTTTAGGAGGCCTCCATTTGTTTTCTCCTGTTCAACCAACAGAAGGAAGATGAAAACAATAATAAATATTGCAGTGTTAAGAGATTAAAAAATACTCTTAATTATTTGTGTTTATTTTTTCTAGCCACCAGCCAAAATTTTATTTGCCAGTCTCTTCCTGAGGTATCATACCACTGCCTTTTCCTCTTGAAGTTGGTTTTTGTTTGTTTGTTTGGTTGGTTGGTTTTGGGTTTGGTTTTGTTTGTGGGTTGTTGTGGGGTTTTTTTGGGTTTTTTTTTTGTTTTTTTTTTTTTTTTTT
>NW_020956302.1:102404-105221 GCF_003031625.1 Empidonax traillii | reverse complement strand
AGTCTGTGTAGACATAGACCTCATGATGGCCCTCAGAGAGAAGATAAACCAAGCCACTGATCTACCACATAGTCCTGTCTGACCTGATGTTCACCTGACTCCTCAGTCTAGATTACAGATCAGCAGCAATCCTATAATCACAAGGGACACTAGAAAACTGGTATTTAGAAAGAAAAGGGTCTTTCTGACCTTATTTTTCTTATTTCTATAAAGGCATGTTTTTGACCTCTCAGTGTTGCAGAGAAATACTTCAAAAGAGAACATGCACATTTGAGCCAGTCTCTATAAATAAACATAAACCCATAAATAAACAGGTTCCAATTCTCAAATTTTCTAGTCTTCAACTGTGTCTTGGCTGAGTTAGCAGTATTAAATATAACAACACATCCACACAGGCTCACGTAAAGTGTTAACCTTACAATAAATTCTTTCCATCTTCTTCCTCAACTTTCCCTGTCCGTGCCCACAAGTCCTCAGCATACCTCCACCTCCTCATGGTCTTAGAGGTGAGCTGGTGCTTGGTCATTTTTGAGACTTTCTGGTTAAAATTTACTAATCGTTTCTCACTCTCTCATTGCGAAATAGTCCATTCATCTTTCTACGTGTAGGCAGCAGTAACTATTACGGCCTTCTTGAAGTAAAACTAGAACCCAAACCAAAGAAACCCACAGATATGTCAGAAGAAGAATATCTCTGTTTTGCTGATAATTTATTTTAAAATTTATTTATTTGTTTGTTGAGTGAAAAATACAGCTACGTCCCTTTTTAAATCAAAGTAGAACAGGTTGTTTTCCCATGTATTCTGGCAGGTAATAAAAGATAGTTACTTTCCAAGGAAAGATAAAACTGCATTTGTTAATCAAAGCGTGAAGTGGCCATCCAAAGACTTTTTCTTGTTTATTTATTTATTTAAAGCAGAAACACTCTTTCAGATAAAATGTCACGTCTATCTCCATATTCCCCTAAGTTTTTCCTTGAAAGTGAAAGTCTGGCCAGACGGCATGCAATGCATTGAAATTTTTAGGTAGCCTAAATGTTTTGCTAGTTCACTGTATTATCTCTTCATAATCTTCTTTTGACCAGGTTTTTTAAACTATTTTTTTTAATACCAGCAACATTTTAAAGCAAACAAACAAATGGTTCTACTATTTGTGTGTCATCTCTTGCAGAGATCAAACTGAAAGGGAGTAGGTTTAGATTAGATTTTAGGAAGAATATGAGGGTGGTGGTGCACTGGAACAGGTTGGCCAGAGAAGTTGTGATGCCCCATCCTGGAAGTATTTAAAGCCAGGCTGGATGGAGCTCTGAGCAACCTGCTCGAGAGAAAGGAGTCCCTGCCCACGGCAGGGAATTTGGAGCTAGATGATCTTGAAGTTCTCTTCCAACCCAAACCATTCTATGATTCTCTGAGACAATGATATGCAGCACTTCTGTAAGGCCAAATAATATTTCTGCAAGTCTCCTGGCGCCTCCATATTAGCTGGTCAGTTCATCCTACAGCTGAGCAAATGTACATAGGGCAGGGACACCTCTTCTTCCTTTCCCTTCTGACTAGGACAGCCTGAAGTGCTGAGGCCTGAACAACAGGCCCTGAGCCAGAGTTGACCTTTAGATGAACCTGCCAACTTGAAGTTATATTTAGCTATGTATCTGCTTATTAGCCAAAATTCTGTATAATCCTTAGTAAAATATGTAGGACTACACCTGTGTAAACAGGTGATGTATCTTTCCTAATCACTATAAACACTCTTTGTATTAAAGATAAGGTGCATCACTAAGTTTATCCTTTTATAACTCTTCGCTTCCTTTGTAATTCTTTGATGATTTGCACTATAGTAAATTTACACACTTATTCTTTAAAGACAAAAGTGTCTGTGTTTCTTGTGCTGACCTTCGTCCCCTGGCAAAACCCAGCCTGCTTAGAGTAAAAGCCATAACAATAGCAACTAATGTTTTCTTTGTCTATAAAGAACAAACATCCCTTTGACAAGCAGCTAAAGTGAAGAAATATAACTTTAGACTGTCTATCATCTCCTGAAAAATGTATTCGGCAATTCCCTGTCCTTCTATGGCAACATTCTCAAATGTTTTCCTGAATTCCCTCAGCAATAAGAATTTCAATTAGTGTGCGTTTTGACAGACAGTTTCTTGAAAAATCCCACCTTGGCATACAACAAAGTTCCTTAGCATTCCTTGGAAGCATCTGATAATCAGCATTGTTTGTTAGCAGGACAAGATATGTCATGAGAATAAAAAAATTGTTTCCTCCTGCTGGCATGAGAAGGAGTGTATGAGAAAGAAAGATGGAGAAATAATTCTTTCAGCTTCATGGACGTCATAATGGACTAGTTTCAAAGGATGGGAATAGATACCTTTCCAAAGTTAACGTGTATCTCAATTACTCATTACGCTATCTACCGAATTCAACAGCCTCATTTGTAAAGTTAACCTTTATTTGCTCACCGGAGAACTGCATAGCAGTAGATTTTTTAGCATACATATCATTGGTACAGAAAAAGTTTAGGAGGCCTCCATTTGTTTTCTCCTGTTCAACCAACAGAAGGAAGATGAAAACAATAATATATATTGCAGTGTTAAGAGATTAAAAAATACTCTTAATTATTTGTGTTTATTTTTTCTAGCCACCAGCCAAAATTTTATTTGCCAGTCTCTTCCTGAGGTATCATACCACTGCCTTTTCCTCTTGAAGTTGGTTTTTGTTTGTTTGGTTGTTTGGTTGGTTTTGGGTTTGGTTTTGTTTGTGGGTTGTTGTGGGGGTTTTTTGGGGTTTTTTTTTGTTTGTTTTTTTTTTTTTTT
>NW_020956302.1:51937-100723 GCF_003031625.1 Empidonax traillii | reverse complement strand
GAATTCACTCCAGTCATTAACTCCAGCAGCACATCTTTCTGGGTTGCTCAGATGTCGGTGTGGTTAAGTGATAAAGAGTCTGGGAATATCCCCCCACCTTGGGCCAGTCAGTGCTGTCACTTTTTAGGCACTAGGTGACGATTTACACTCAACATATGATGCATCAAATACTAACACTCCCGTTACCCCTATGAAAACAAAACCATTCCTTTCCACATCCCACCTGTAGCTACATGCAACATGATTGTACTCTGCTCTTAGAATGAAAAAAACCAACAAAATAAAAAAAAAAAAAAATCACAACAAAATTTTTAAAGGAGCTTCCATGCAAAACATAATTTTTATTCCTGCATACTGTTATTGCCAGACATAGCCATCTCTATATCTGCAGGTACATTTTACTCCTTTTAAATTCTATAAGAAAGTCATTCAGTGCCATTGAAGTCCTTACCTATTTTTTTATCTCTTACCTTTTCCTGTTGAAATATGAAGATGTGCCTCCCTACAAATAGGTAGGCTACACTTTGCTGTCAGGAAATACTCTTTACGTAGCAGAGTATTTGTCTTATGTGAGACACGTGGGTAAAGCCTGTATTGCAAGAGCTCCACTGCATGCAACAGGCTTACTAAGTAGTATGTCTTAAAAATGCAATGTTCAACCCCCTTGATGAAGCTCTGTCTTTCCTCCTGATGAAACAAGATGTATCCCAGCGCCAATTCAGAACGCTTGTGAAAATAAGTAGCTTTCAGAGAGAAGAAAATGCAATAGTGAATGCACCTGAAAGGGACAGAGTATACATGATTATTTTTAGACTTTTTTGGTCAACTCGTTTTAGCTGAACACACTTCTCCATCCTTAGATAAAAGACGAGTGCAGTATATGACTCAGTCAGGAAGTGGTTAGTTGGGTTTTTAGTGGATATTAAGTAAATAAAAGCACATACAACCAGGTTCATCCCAGATTAAAAAAAAACCAACCAAGCAGGAACACGTTTGCAACTGTAGCCAAGAATTGCTTTCATGGCACCGACTTCACTATCTACACCCTATATTCAAACCTCAGTAACCATGATTCTAGTGCTTATCTTCTTAAGGATACCAAAACCTGGTTGCATTTTTAAAAGACCCCATGGCACTGATGAACCATCTCATTTTGCTGTTATCCCCCAGTGTTCTGGAAAAATCATTTCCATTTAATAGAAGAGTTCAACTTTATTAGATGACTCATTAAGTTATTGGAACTCTGCACTCTCATTTTTCTAAAACTAAACTACTGTAAAATTTTTTATAAAGGTCTTAATTTCTCCCCAATTTAGATGCATATAGAAGACATTGCACATTCTTGTGCCATCTAATTTTCAAAAACCCCATTTTTCAAACATCTTAACAGATGTCTGTATTTTTCCTTCTAATTATATTCCTTAGCATCAGCAGCAAAGCTGTTTCTCTTCTTACACTTAGGAAAGTAAATAACTGTAGACTCTTAGATGTTGCTGTTTGGTGAAAAGATAAATGCTGACATATTAATGGAAATTACTGCAGATGTTTTCATCTGTGCTTCAAATGGGTTACTGTTAATGACAGCAAAATAAAATGTTCATTTGACCAAAGCAAAGAACATGTACATAGCTTTTTTTTTTTTTTTTTTTTTTTTTTTTTTTTTTTTTTTTTTTTTTTTTTTTTTTTTGCACAGTGATCAGGCTCCTAGCCTGAAAGAGAAGACACTGAGGTTTCAGACCTTGTTCCAGAAACCACAGTGTGAAGTAAAATGGCATTGAGATGAAGAATATCTAAATGCCTTAGTCATCCTCAGTATTCAACAGCCTGAAAGTTCTCAGAAGAGTGATCAGCTACTCTAATCTTTAAAGCAACACAATTATTCAGGGCTTCTGATCTTTCCATTATTGTGAAGATGAATGTTTCATTGTATTTTGAGACTGCTGAACCCCAGACTCCATTAGTATGGGACAAGTGAGAAGAAATATCATATCTGAAGAGTTTAAATACATTTTAAGTCCCTTACATCTCTCATCTTTCTTCCCAGACCAATAGTCCAGTGTAGTACTAACTTTGCCTTTGACATACTGATTCTTTCACCATCATTCTTGCAAAAACTGTCATTCATTTTCTCCAAAACCCACCAGCTTCCTGGTCTTGTATTGTCTCGGCCCTTTATCCTTACAGTCAGGATTGCTCAGACCAAAGGTCCACCTAAACCCTCTGTATTGTATCGTGACACAAACGGCTGACAATGGACATGGTAACATTACAGGAAATAATATACAACACCTGCTACCAATTTCAATCCAGTCTCTGGATAATTTTATGTTATAGAACCAAAAAGTACTCTGAGTTGGAAGAAACCCATCAGGAACATCAAGACCAACTCCTGGCCCTGCAAACTGACACCCCAGGAATCACACAATGTGCCTGAGAGAATTGTCCAAATGCTTCTTGAACTCAGACAGACTTGGTGTTGTGATCACTGCCCTGGGGAGCCTGTTCCAGCCAGCTGCTCATCCATCACATTTATCCAGCTGTATGTTGGATCCAGAAGGACACTGTGAGGGACACTACAAAAAGCTTTGCTGAGGTGCAAAACGGTTACATCAACTGCCTTCCCTACCTCAGCTAGGTGGGTTACCTTGTCATAGAAGGAAATCAGGTTTGATAAGCAGGATTTTCCCCTCATGAAGCCGTGCTTGGTGTGACCAGTGCCTGTGTTGTCCTCCAGGTATCCTTCAATACCTCCCAGAATAATCTTTTCCCTTATTTTAATGGGCACTGAAGTGAGACTGACAAGACTGCCGTTTCCAGGGTCCTCCTTCTTGCTCTTGAAAATCAGGACAACGTCATTAATGCATTAAGGGAAATCAGTCTACTTCTAATACTTTCAGGGCATCATAGATATCATGGAGATGCTGAATATGACAACTTCTGATACTTTTTGGGGAATTCATGCATACCCATGCTATTCTACTCCTTCTCCCCTAACAAACAGGGAACAAGGGTTGCCAGCTATGGGACTTAATGTAACTGCATCTTCTTTTGTGTCTGCTTCATTACTCTCCTTTTCTGAACATACAGTTTCTTTCTCCAGGAGACCATGAACAGCACTGAAGACAGCATGTGATGAATGGAATGATTAAAAAAAATGTGGTTATACTGATCTAACTACTTGTAACTACTCTTCGTTGTCATCATTCATCATCTTCTCAGGTACTGCAAGTCCAGTATATTTACTCATAAATTTCCATGTTACATTCCATATATTTCAGAAAGGAACAAATTTAGGGACATGTGAAGGTTTGTTTAGATACAGCTCCATTCCCTCTATACAACTTTTTTTCCACACTTTTTTTTTTTTCCAGTTTTATTTTGAATAGTGAAGACAGTGAAGAGTAAATTCAGAACAGGTTTGGACCCTCTTACAAGTCTGTACTCACCTTTTTTGCTGATAGGAAGGGTTCATTGTCTAAACTGAGTAGGAAGACTCCTATAGGCTCCTTGTTACTTAGCAACATCATAGGTTAAGACCTCATTTTTCACAGGTACAGGATATTCCTTTAATGGAGTTTGCTCTCCTTCTGAAATAAACTTCAGTTATACTCTTAGCTTCAGATTAGAGGGAAAAGGCTTCCAGGAAAATATTCTTGTTCAATGGAAAACATCTTTCATAGTTTTGTTTTTGAATACAAGTAGAAAAATACAACTAAATAAGGACTTAGGAAAGGAGACAAAGTCCAATCACTCTCAGTACTACTGTTAAAAAAAAGATCCCTTTACACCCCACATTAAAATTCATCAAAACAGTGATTGTGACCAAATCAGTTCAGAGTAGTCAGAGAGTAAGCCAAGTCTGCAGCTTTTCACCTAACCAATTTAGTATCACTGTGTTCTCTGATGGTTAATTTTCCTGTTGTTTCATGTTCTGGAATGGAATAGCACTTCTGTGTTGTGGTTTGCTCACCAGCTAATATTACAGGATTAGAGAGGGGAGATCTGCCAAGAAACAGCATAAATTATCTAATTTATTTCTAAAAGAACGTTGCCAAAATGTTTTTTAAGGAGAAAGGAAAAAGGAAAAATATCCAGTCAGAATGAACATGTTTGCAATAATAATAATAATAATAATAATAATAATAATAATAATAATATGCTATTTTTATCTACTAATGTGAAATTATGGATTATGTGAAAAGCAGATTTTGATTGTCATATGAACATGTCCAGTTTCTCATTTCTTTTACCAGCTTTCCATCAAATATCAACACAAAATAGGTGATAAAATATGAAATATGTCTAATACCAAATGGGAAGTAGAAATTGCAACAACCAACAAATATTCTGTAACTTAAAAGAAAAAATTAGATTATATTAGATTATATATATTAGATGATATATAGATTATATAGCAGTTAAATTCTATTTGAAGGACAGAAAGAATAAAAAACCACAGGTGATGAAAGTTTCTTCCTACCACTATTTTACTCTTGACTCTTCTCATGGTTGCAAAAATATAAGAATGGAAACTGTAAGACCCTTGAAATGGTTGACACATCTCCCTTTATCGTGGAGAGTTTTTTCAGCAAGACAGAGGGAGATATTACAGCAAGGGATACGAATATGAAGAACAATAATGTAAAAATATCCACACTCTAATTTAAAGAAAGCAAGCCCACTTCAAACAACGTATTTTTTTTCTTCTGGAAAATGCTGCTTTAGACAAACCGAGCAAAACAAGAACCACAACCTCAAACAAAAGAATGATTTTCCAACCGACGCTTGATCTGTTGATATTTTTTCACTTTTAATGGCACTGCATTTATGTGACAATTCTGGAGAGGAAGAATAAAGACTTTAAAAATTGGTGTTAGAAGAGAAATATTCTACATATACATTTGCGTCTCTTCCAAAGCAAATTCCTTCCTCCTATACAATGTACTCAGCTGTGCTTCAGTTAAGTAGAATACGACAGCTGGTGATTGTTATGGACATACTGGACCAACTAGATACCTAAAAAAATGATAATGCAGTGAAGAGAAAGGGACAGACACAGCCATTACAAGTAAAAGAGGAAATATCTATTGATCAACTTCTATATTAGAAGAAAAACTCTCTTAGCCACCTGTAGAGACAGATTTGAAGAAAAGCCCCTCATCCCCATCTGAACTTCATATTTAAAAACGTTTAGACCAAACATTAGGAGATAATTTTTATTTTTGTTTTCTGCTTAGTATCTGAAGGACAGAGACCATCAGTGCCCATTCAGACCACACCAACATGAAATAAGGCAGCTACTAAAAAAGGCCAGCAGTAAATTCTCAACTCTGTGGACTTAGTAGAGAGATGCTTTCATTTACAGTTTTCAGGTTCTCTTATTGAAAAGAGTATTAAATAAATATAAGAAGGGAATCAGTGGCCAAATGTGCTGAATCGTATATTTGCCATAGCTAAATGTGCTAAATGTTTCATGAAGGATATAAATAATTAGTAACATACACATACATTTTAAAAGTTTCTTCTGCTCAGGCATGAATATATCTGACATCTAAGTTTGTCATGGCACAAAGGGCTCTCTTTGCTATTTCTCTTCCTTAGCGCTTTCTGTGGCTAACCAGGGAGCCACGCTCTTTCCTGGGGCCTGCCACAGAAGCAGTGATGCATCATTTCACTGTGTGCAGTTTAATCCCATCAGCTATAGCAGGGAGCTCCTGATATTCATTAGCTGCTCACTGTGACTTGTATGTAGTGGAACACAACACAATCCATTCATTCATCTCTCTTTTAATGCCATTCTTGCATAGGCATAACACCACACACTCATTCTCCAAGCCCTTTTCATTTGCCTGCTCAAGATTAGTCTCTAAGTCACTTTTACCCATATCAGGCCTGAACTGAGAAAATATGAAGACATTGTTCTGATTATAAAAGAAATATGTATATATGTATGCGTACACACAGATACTTTCAAAGCTGGAATTGCAAAACTCGCTGCCACGTGGCCTGCAGATGTCCTGAACAAAAGCATATTATAAAGAACTCAAATAGAAGAGATGTGTAGACATGAAAATACTAAAGGTATGCTTTAGCACAAGTGCATGTACTAAAAATAGGGAATCTACTGTGTATTTAGTCTATCAATCTTCATATTCAACCTGCAATGCAAAGACCAACTAAACTGTACAAACATCTTTGAACATCTTAAAGACTCTAAGAAAGGTGCATATTTATCATAATTTACTAATTTACTTACCATAAGTTGCTATCACTTTGATCTGGCAGTGATATTTTTAAAGACAAAAAGGAGCCTCCTTGAATAATTTGGTTTAGTTTCTTTTATTTTGCTTGGAGTTTAGCTGTTTCAGAAATTGCACTTGAAAAGAACCCTAAGAGTTCTAATGGGCTTAAGAAAAAAAATCTCTGAGCAATACAATTAACTCAATGTTCTCAAAATAAATTAAAAAAAAAAGAAAAGAAAAAAAAGAAAAAGAAATGCTACTTTTTCAAGTGAAATGACAGTCAGGATATACTCCGACTAATGGACGAATAAGGAAATGCTATGGGATGTGATTGTTATCAAGAATGCTTTATTTACCCCATTTATTTTCCTTGCCTGTAGCTGAAGTAGGTTGCTCTATGTCAGTTAGACTTCTCTAAGGGAATCCTTGAGGTTCTGTAAACAGCAAGAGAGGTTTTGTGTACAAGGAAACACTTCCCCACCTCCCCATCCTGAATGCCAAATATTTTTTATGTCTACAGGGACCATGATTACAGAGATCTCAGTGCCATATGAAGCTATACCAATGAAATTTGATGAAAGCCACAGAGTTAGTTGGTCAGAGTTACTTTTTATGGATTTCCAACCGCAGAATATGATTGGAGATATTGTTCATTCTATCGGGTGACAAAAGGGAAGTGAATGAAAAATGACCACTTCTACTGCTGCTCTTGCATTTGGGAAAAACATATGAGCCATTTAAATTCTTTTTCTACCTGGACTCAAACAAAAAGCCAATTATGAAGATTACAGCAAAATAGATAATACAATCACTACTTATGTCTGTATGAAACAAGATAATCAACCTCAAAAGCTTTAGGAAAGATTAGAATTCTTCAGAAGATTTTTATCTCAATATGTAGATCTAAAAATCATATCTCAAGACTGGAACATTTTATAACTTTAAATCATGAGAGAATGAAAAACAGTTTCAAAACAAAAATGCATGAGGGAAATGAACAGATGGATAAAACACCCTTATAGAAAGATTTGAAAGGACAATCTAAAGAAAGAAACGCAGTCAATGGAAAACCTTTGGATGTGCCATGCCATGAGTTCCTTTACAAAAGAAGATACTGGAGACTAATACCAAAATATTTTACCTCTTTACTAAAGGAATCATCTTTTATTGTGCAAAAGAGCAATAATAAGCAGCGTTAAAATTGCAATTCCATAAAGAGCGTTAAGATGCAAGGTATGAGGAATGGGTGGGGGGAAGAGCACCAATGATCCATTCTGATTTTAATAAAGTACCTTATTTCATGTATGTCAGGTTCGTGTCAGACTCGGTGCATTGAAAAGGTCGTGGAGTTTGCTCATGCCTTAGGGAAGTAATTTCACATCTGAAGGATATTTGTGAAGATCAGAGGCAAATAAATGACAATGTCTATTTCTAGTCAGCCAGACCATATTGTAAATAAGTAGCAAAATTTCACGTGAAGAGTGCTGAGCAAGAAAAACACCAGGATAAAACAAAGAAGGGCATGTGAAAATACAGATAAGCATCCAACTACCAAATTTCTAGCTTTTATCACTTTCTCACAGCACAATGTCCCCAAAGTATTTCTTTCTCCCCAACTCAAGAAGCGCTTAAGTTATCACAAAAAAGTCCACAATAACAGGGACAATTTTAAAATATAGCCATTAGCATCTGTGATTTTCTCTGTCATCTGGAAGATATTTTCCTTATTCAGCTTCTTCTGTTCCACCCTTGGTCCATGACAAGTGGTCTGGGACCAACTTGGAGCAAACCCTTAGCCAGTATTAGCATAAAACAGTGTAATATCACCTTATTTATGCCAGAGCATCCACTCCAAGGCCTGAACATCCACACAGTGCAAACCATACTCTCATCTCAGCAATATCATACATATCTCTTGGCTTCCAAAAATGCCATACATTAGCACACCACAAAGATCCTGAAAAGTACATCCTATTCAATAACATAGAACATTAGAAATGAGACAGTGAGAAACTTTGGAGGTCTTGCTAAGAATTCAAACAAGATGTCAATATCTTTAGCATTCATAGAATGCTTTCTTCAAAACTTCTGAGAAATAAGTTAGTGAAAGGGAGTAAAAGAATTCTTCTATTGCCTCTTTCTCTGTAAAGTATGCCTTAAAATCCAGAAAACAAACAGCTACTACAGGAAAACAAACTTCTCACTCCACAAACTAGTGTCTTCACGTATCTGATTTTAATTCTCTCTCAGGTTTTCTGAAGTTTTTGAAGATAGAGAGAAACCCACTAATGTACAAATATGTCCATTTTCATCTATCAAGTAGGCCACACACATTAAAGAAAGGTATTTAGTCTGTATGTGGTAAAATTTTTTGTTCCGGTTTTGCAAACAGTTGTGTTCTCTGTTCACAACATTTTAGCAGTAGTGCTCCAACACATTCTGTCCATTTGAATTCTGTGAGAGTCATCACATATGCACTTTTATCCTATTTGTTGTCCTCAGAAGGCAGAAAACCCCCTAAAATTTTCACCAGTTTATCAGGTCTTCTGAGTAACTTCAAGGACTTCTGATCTTACAAGTTTCTTCAGTTTATGGGAGAACTTCAGCGATCATCTCACCTGAAAAAGTTTCTAAAAACACCTGAAAAATGGGGTGCTAGATGAATCTCAAAGTACTGGGACAACTATATTGAAATTTCTTAGATTATCATAGGTACGTAGTATGTACGTTGTAGTTTGAAAATACTATGTATTTTATCTTATTGACACCATCTGGTATCTACATCCAGTATCGTACCGATGGGAGCCTGTTCAACCTAAGGCGACTGAAGGCCCACACTAAGATCTTAAACCATCTTGTCCATGAGCTACTTTACGCTGATGATGCCACCCTCGTGGGCCACACAGAAGTAGCTCTGCAGCATCTAACATTCTGCTTTGCAGAGGCTGCTGAGCTTTTTGGGCTGGAAGTCAGCTTGAAGAAGAGAGAAGTTTTCTACCAGCCTTCACCTCAGGAAGCCTTCCATCATCCCCATATCACCATTGGTGAAACAGCACTCAAATCAGTCCAACAGTTTAATTATCTGGGAAGCATCATCTCCTCGTATGGTAAGATTGATGCAGGAATAGACAACAGGTTAGCAAAGGCATACAGAGCTTTTGGTAAACTCCATAAGAGAGAGTGGCAAAAGAAACACCTGAAGAAAAGTACAAAGATCAGCGTTTACAGAGCCATCGTGCTGTCTCCTCTTTTCTATGGGTCTGAATCCTGGGTCATTTACCGCCACCACTTGCGTCTCTTAGAACGCTTCCATCAGCGCTGCCTCCGTACAATCCTAAACATCCACTGGACGGATTGTGTGACCAACACGTCTGTCCTTGAACAGGCAGCAGTCACGAGCACTGAGGCCATGCTGCTGAGAACACAGCTGTGCTGGGCAGGGCACGTCTCCAGGATGCAGGACCACTGCCTCCCCAAGATTGTGCTCTGTGGGGAACTTGCCACTGGCTGCAGTGAGAGAGGAGCCCCGAAGAGGAGATACAAGGACTGCCTGAAACAATCCCTCAGCCTTGGCCATATTGATCACCACCATTGGTCTACCCTGGCCTCCAATCGGGAGGCCTGGAGACACACCATCTATAACGCTGCTGCTGCTTTTGAGAACACACACAGGATCACTCTGGAGGAGAAAAGACAACGCAGAAAGAACCACATCTCATCTGTATCACCTGGGGAGTCTTTCTGCTGCACCTTCTGCAACCAGACTTGTCCATCTCACATTGGCCTTTTTAGCCATCAGAGCGCTTGTAGCAAGCGTGGGTAGAGCCCTTCTCAAATCTTCGCTGGTGAAGCCCAGCCATGATGATTGACACCCTTATTTTGAAGGATTTCCTCCTAGTCCTCCTCCAGGACAATGCCTTTGAAACACGAGGAAGTTACACTTTTCCCTGTAAATAGCAGTCTAATTGCAATATATGCATCCTGTCTCCTGATAGCATCAGATGATCTCAAAGAGAAAAAAACGGATGCGTACTGGAAGAAATTAATGTAATTCTCCATCTGAGAAGTTTTAAATAGATTGAAATGTATGCTGGAGTGATCACTTGAAGCCCCTGGAAAAGTACTGAATGTATCTTGAACACAGTTTTTTTTCAAATGGACTCAAAAGTTAGGTCCCTGGTGTCTGCTTGCCTCTTTCCTCCTTTAGAACTGAAGACTTGTTTCAGCACTGCATTGTATGAGGAAAGCAAGCAACGAAGAAACTGTGACAACATTCAAGATCACTGTATACAAGAAACCGTGACTCATTGCTGTCTGAAAACAGCTAAATAGGTTTCCCATTTATCTTTCAGTGGTGTTAAAATACCTAGTTCTGGAGAAATGTAAGCCAATCAGATTGCATGGGGAAATTGTGACCTGAAGCAGCCCTTGTGTTTCAAGGACAAACATAAATATTTTAAGAACAATTTGCCTTTTGTTTAAGATCCTGAAACAACAGAAAATAACAGAAGCAGCAAAACTTACTAAGATAAATTTCCCCTATGGCTAGTTGTGTCAGTATTTAAGAATACAACATCTCCCTCGGCTTTACGGATACAGAGAAAAACACTGACTTCAACTTCCATACTGCTTATGTTTTAATCCATGTATTTTGTGTTATTCTTGAAAAAAGCTGACATCTATTTATTTTCTTCTGACATCCATTCCAGGCCTACTCATACCCCAGAACTTTGTAAGGGCAATGCAAACTTGATTTCCTGCTAAATTAGTTACAATGTAAGGTATCATAAATTCATGACAAGGTTCTTTGGAGCCTGAAGCTGCAAGGAAGTGAAAGGAACTTTCACTGTCCATTGGCTTCACAGATCTGCTCTGTACTGTCTTCATTATCTAACCATAATTTATTAAATTAACTTTTACAAGTATTACATTTACTATCCCATACTTCCATGTTCTATCTCTGTTCATGAATTTTTTTTCTTCCCTCTCAAATCAGCATAACCAGTTGGGGTAAATATTCCCCCTGTGCGTACTTCTTCCATGCTCTTCATTTTATTGATTTCTGAAGTGTTCAGATTAACACCCCATAACAAGGCATTTCTTTTGCACCGTTAGCTCTGCAGGAATTTCATGCCTATTATAGAGATTACTTGCCAAAACAAACAATGCAAATTATTTGCAATGTACCCTTGTCGTTTGCCTGTAGTGACAGCATAAGCCCTCAGCTTCAAGCAGTTCTGAATGAGAATCGATGCCAAAAATCAAAGCTGTTCCTTCTCTGCAGATTTTTTTGTAAAACGGAATCTAATTTCTTTATTCTGTCCAAGGCTATTTTCACAACTACAGTAACTGGAAATCCCAGTTTTTTTAAAGCCACTTCCCTGCCTCATTCTCCCTACCCAAACATGAAAAAAATCCACAGAACTGAAATACTGCCCTGATTTTTGGAGTTGTCAGCAGGTTACATTTGAAAGAGAAATAATCATTGTTTAACTGGTTCGTAAATTAAGCTTGCTTCTTATCACAAACTCAACTTCAGAAATTGGCATGTAGTAAAATTGCTATTATGATCAGAAAAGAAATACTGTACACTGGTTTTTACATTTCTTACTTTTATTTTCCATCTTCAAATATAGTCACATAACCTCTTACCTGTCATTCTTTTGCATTTCTGATTCATTTAAACTCTTATTGACTGAATGTTCTTCTGTGTTTCCCTCTCTTTTGTTCTCTCTTCCTTCTTTAGCATTCCTTAAGGTATGCTGACCTATATTAATGTTATGTCAGCTTGAAACCACAGCATATGGATTAAAGCCCGCTGCAATCCTAGTCAGTCACTCCCTTGACCGAAGCCCAAGCATCCAATTTCTTGCCTTGCTTTCTTCTCCTGTTTTTTTTTTCCCACACAGCTATTTCACTTGGTAGCAGCGTCAGAAAACTACTGTTTCTCACAGGCCATAAACATACATCTTTCCAGAAGATAAGGTGATGAAAACAAGGATGAGGGAGGGGCTGTATTCTCCTTGGGGTTTAAAATTTAAATGTAATAATCCTAAGCTAATTATGAATTGTATATCACAAAACAGATACATAATTGGCAACATTAAGATATTAGAAGAAAGTATTTTTTAAGTTTCTCCCAGAGTCCTTTTGCTGTTAAAGAAGGGCTGGCACTTGGCCACCTCATGTCACTGTCATGCTGCACGCACCAGTATGTGCCAGTAAAGCTCTTTACTGTCATTGTATTAGGTGAGTTATCTCAATAGCAGAAAGGACACCTTCTCTCTTCCCCTTCATACTTATCCTGCTTATTAAAACACACAAACTGCAACAGAGAAAGTAATTTCAGCTGTTTTTCACTGCTATGATTTAAAGCTTTTGTCTCTGCAATGCGCATAGTGAGTTTCTATCTTTTTTTCTTTTTTACTGACAGAAAAGGGTTTATAACCAACCCCCAACAATTAACAGAGAAAATCAAGACCATTTATCATATATGTTGAGTAGTTCTGCTGACTGATACCTCTGAGATATGTTAGAGGCTCTTCTCTTTTCATTATTTGGAAAATACGAGATGTAATTATACTTTTAAGTGAGATGTGATTATATAACACTAATCTCACACCAGGTACTAAATAGAGAGATTACATAAGAAAACATTCCAGCTACATTTTTTTCAGGGTTTGGGGGATGAAGTGGTCTTGAAAAACACAGCAGAAATTATTTCCTTGAATATTAACCTAAGGATTTGTATTGAACCAAGAAATGACAGCAGTTTAAGGAAGTACGACGGCAGCAATTTTTAGCTCTCTGAATATTAATAGCCTTATTTTCAAGTCATTGTGACTGTCACGTTATGTAATTGTGGAGGCAGATTCTACCACCTCCATCTAACAGGCATATGCTGTTTTCACTGGAAAAGCAAATCCCTGGCATGTGTACTGACAGAGCTGGGAATAATGTATGTTTAAGGAGGGCAGGAAAGAAGAAAGGAAATCAGTTTTTTTAGTTGTGCCCTTTGAGTATCACAAAATTCTCTGTGAACTTCCTTTTCCCTGAAGAACATTTTGTATGTGCTCTGGCACACGTTTAAAATTGCAATTAAGTTAAGCAACAGCATTTAGTTGCCACAGAGAGAGAATAGATGTCACCAGTAGATCGTTTCCTGTTATCCTCTCAATAATAGCACTTGACATCAAACCAGGGCACAGCCACTTTGCTGAGGCTGCTCTACAGTTAGCATTCTAGAGTGGTGCCAAAATAATGCTGCAGAAGAAATTAAGTCAAATAAAAATATGACACATATTTCACAGGTCGTGGTCTCCAATATTTGTTACTTATTAAACCAAGACTACAGGAAAATAGTTGAACACGCATAAAATAGGAAAGAAAAAACGCAATTAATCTTTTTGTTTGGGTTTTTTTTTTTTTGTGTGTGTGTGTGTGTTGGTTTGGTTTTTTCTTGTTTGTTTTTGTTGTTATGATGTTATTTTGTGGTTGTTAAAGTTCACATTCCTGAAATTAACTGTTGATGTATGTAATTTTTTTTCTACAGATTCAGGATAATTCATTATCCAAGATTTCATAGCCTGTTACTGTCCTGCATTTCAAGGAAAAGAAAAACTTTCAGACACCTCAGCACAAATTAAGTTTATGAATCATGCGACCAGAAAATGCTCTTTGTGACTTGAAGTTAAGAATAATCTTCAATATTTTGTGCAAAAGGGATATTTATGCTGTTCAGAATATCAAACTCATAAACCACTGAGCAGGTTATAATGGGCTGTTTCACACTGGTGGCATTCAGTTTCCAAAACTTTTTATCATACAGGTTAAAATTCTACAGAAAGACAACAATTAGAAAATTAGGAAAATGGAGCATAAATGCCTCAGCTGGCCTGAGACTCAAGCCAAGAAAGACACTCTCACTTTCTTACATTGGTAGAATTTCACTCAGTTTTACTTGTATATCACTTACAGCTTGTACCAAGAATGTGATGTTTTCAGTTCAGAAGCAAAGCCTGACCAATTAGTAAATGTAGAATCAAAAGAAGCATGAGAAGATATCTGTGTGCTCAAAAACTGGCACAGGGAGACTCCTGGATGGTCTGAATTTCCCAGAGCAAATCTTGACCCGATTCTTACAGGTAAAAAGGGGTAAGTTCCTGGACAGCTAGAAAGATTTACAGGTTAGGAGACCCAGTGTACAACTGGGGACTTCAGTTCATAGCACTGTCTTATGAAGTCACCATGGAAAAACCTGAAAGCAACTAATCTTAGTCAAACTGAAAAAAAATTACTTAAACAATGACTCATCTTCAAATAAACAGGTAGCTCTTTTTTTCTGGAAGGCAATTCCCTTTCAGTTTCTTAATTTCTCTAATAGAAAAGGAAATATGCTAGAAACTATTTGCGATTGCCTGTATGCCTTAGAAAAGTTTCTAAACCAGTAGTTTCAACCTTACTGAAGAGCTCTATCCTCAGCTGTCTGACTCATATGAATGATTTAAAAATAATTATGGTAGGGGTATTTTTTTATCTACTCAAATTTACTTACGTTTCTCCCTTCGTATGAAACAGGGTGAGACTGCTGCATGTTTGCTTGTGGGACTTCTTTGAGAACTGTTTTCTTAGGAAAGTGTGTCCAACTGTAAAAGTTGAATGTGCAAATAAATGTTGAAACATTAACGTACCTTAGTATATAATGATAATATAAATAATATATAATAATATAATAAAGATAAAAGCCAAGCAAACATGCCAGTTAACCAAAAAAAAAAAGTGTTCTGTGGCAATAAGGAAAGCAATCTCGTGATTCTGTATATTTGCTATTTCTAGAGCAAATATAGTAAATATTTCTATTACAACTCATTTTCTTCTGTATGAGCACCTGGAAATCAGGTTTTGTTCCTACTGTTAAAAGAAAGAAGAAAATGATAGTAGCCAACACTTGTTATATCTTTCAATTGGCTGGGAGAAGAAGGGGAAAAAAATCCATTTTCGGAGAGAGTACGAGAAAACAGGTTCATTCAAATGGTGAAATTTAAGCAACAGTTGTTGCTGCTCACCCTTTCCTCTATCATACATAAAGGCCAGCATATAATGATTGGCACATGTAACCACAAAAATCCCCAGTAAAGTTGAAAAAGGATGCCAAGGAGTTTGCAGACAAACAACAACATGAGCAGCGATTGGTTGTCAGATTTAGTTTTAAATATAACCTTCTTCACAGAAGCATCAGGACGAGCAGAAAACATATCAGTCCTGAACAGAAGAAGAACTTCCAAAAAAATTCTTCCGCCCAGGATGAAAGTGGGGTGGCACACCCAGATAAAAATTTTATGACTAGGCAATATGCACTGGAGAGTATCACATAATATATTAGTCAAAAGTGGCCTTAATTCTCTTTTACAGAAATTTGAAAGATACTTAAAAAAATGCATGAAAAATGTCAGGAGTTTTTTGTTTGTTTGTTTGCGGGCTGTTTTTGTTTTGTTTTCTTTGGGTTTTGTTGGGTTTTGTTTGGGGGTTTGTTTGTTTGTTTTTAAATAAAAAGTCTTATCTTTTTAAAACAAGTTCAAACATGCCCTTCTAATACTTCTGCTACAATACACCTTCCTAGAACTCTAACACCATGTTTCCTGAAGAAAAGCATCCAGAAATTCCCATTCATTGCAGTGAATAGAGGATGAGAACCTACAGAAACGTTAACAAAAGATGTATTGGTACAATGCACCACATAATACATGCCTATTAATTAGAGCTGAAGTGTATTTACACTGTTCAATCAATTACTTTGTAATTAAAATTACTCATTTAACTAGAAGCAAGAATTAAATGCCTGAATTGCTCGATTATGAAACAGAGGGGAAAAGACTAATACATTTATTACTTACTGGCAATCCAACACAATAAATTTTAACTGCAGGGCTCTCTAGCTGCACTTACGTACATGTAACTGATGCAATTAAAATACTCAGATTAATTATTTATGTCCAAGCTTGCAGCCATTCTTCTACCCCCTTTCATACTTAGACTGCATTTCTGCACAGAGTGCAGTAGTTTAGCTGCTGTCACTTTTTTTTCATGTAATTACACATTTTTTCAGATAAGTGCTTCAGTGTCATAGACATTTATATAGACTTCCATTTAATTACAGGGACAGAAAAATTTACATAACAAGCCCCAAATCTGGTTCAGACCCCATGGGCCTTTGAGACAACAAGAAGTGGAGACTTCTCATACAGTGAGATGACAGCTCTTGGGAATCATCATTCAAATCTAAGTCTGACATTGATTGGAAGAGGTGGAAACAACCACATCTTGTTTCAGAACCACTGAAAATACATACTTATAGTACAGTACATGCAAGTCTATTGGTGGTTAAAGGCCAGTTAAGGAGAGTGTGAGCCCATTGCTTAGGGGGGACAAGAGAATGAGTGAAAAGCAATAGGGTTGAGATATTGATGGAGTAGCCACAGAGGCAACCAGCTAAACATGCTGACAAAGAAGAACACCTCCTCAGTCAGGAGCCCTGACTACCCCAAAAAGCTCAGTCATACTTCCTTTGAAGCGGGGTAGTTGGTAGGAAAAAGTCTTTAGGAAGGAAAGGGATGATGAGGAGAGGGAGTTGCTCTTCATGTGAGAAAACAGTGGGGTGTCTGGAAGCTTTGTAATAATTAAGTTTAACACTGATTACAGTGTTCTCTAGTTAGGGATGTCACAAATTAGACATGGACTACCTCATGTGGGTATTTGAACAAATATTTTTAAAGGGTTTAACTTTTTTTTTTTAATATTCCAAACATTGGATTAAAGGCAGTTGCTTGAGTTAATAAAACAGCCATTTATTTTAATGCTTCGAATAGAATGTAAAGACAAGAGAAGAACCCCTCACAATTCTCACAGCTTTTGGATAAGTCCTTCACAGTGGACTCTGGCAATTTCCTTGAAATTCCTACTGCTTATCCCAAATCACATTTGGGCATCTTTGTGGATTTTAAAAGTAGGACTTTATTTGTCCTCAGTTATAAAGACAGAAGGGTTGTCTCTTAATACTTTCTTATATATTAAAATAGATTTTTTTTTCTCATCATCTAACGTGAGAGAGGTTTTCCAGTTCCACATCCATCAAGAACTTTTACAGCCTTTTCTCTTTAAAAGATTAATACTTAGCCATATTATTCTGAATTCCTCATCAATATATCAGACAAATGACAGCTTAAAAGATTTTGATACCTTAGAAGCGATGCGTTCCATTTTCAACTCACTTCTATTTCTTTTGAAAGAGTGTAACTCAGTTTACTTTGTATATATTACTCACTTATATTCTGTTGAGAGAAAAAAGGTAGCTTATGGAGAAGAAATGCCAAGTGAAGTGAGAAATGGACGTCATTCTCAGAAGAAATTTGCTAAGATAATTTGCTAGGAGAACTTCAAGCTTTATTCTTGAATCATACATTTAGATTCTATTTTTCATCATTAGAAACCTGGAATTTATTAAAAATGTTCAGAACATTCCATTGATGGGAAATACTTGATGATTTCCTTAACAGGAAAAGCAGAATTTCTCTCTCTCCACCACCTGACCACCCCCACCTCCCATAATTGGTCAAAGTGAAACATTGCAAAATTATATTTCAAGGAAAATTATCTGGTAGTTTTTTTTCCATGCCTGCTTTGAGAAGTCAATTGCTTTTGTATATAAATGTCTTTCAATCACAATGCCAACCTGTTCCTCTGAGCTAAAGTGGGTTTCCCACGCCTAGCTGAAGTCTACATCTCTTCAGATATCTTGGTTCGCTGGTGGTTGTACAGGTGCAACAGACAAGACTGCAGATGGAGAATAAAAAAGTGAGATAAGTTTTTCATACAGTCGTATGCTTGTGGAATAGGGTATGTTGGAAAGGACCTTGAAAAATCATCTAGTCTAACCTTTTGTGGGAAAGGAACCCTGGATGAGATCATCTAGAACTCTTTCCAATCACATCTTGAAAACCTCCAGCAATGAGGACTCTGCCATGGCCCCAGAAAAGTTGTTCCTGTGTGTGATTGTTCTCAATGTAAAAAAAAAAAAATTCTTATTTTATACCATGATGAAACCTCTCCTGGGTTTTGGAAAAGCCAGGAGTATTTCTGACAGACATGAGTTGGAAGCATGGTAAACCTGTAAGACAGGAAGGAATGTAAAAAACTCATAAAAACAAAGGATATCTGTGTCTGTAGTCCATATTTCTTAAAACAGGAGCTCTCTAGGATAATTTCTGATAATATTGTCAGAGTGATGCTGGAAATGAAGCACAGAATCTGTCATTGTTATTAGTTTCCTCCACAAAGTTCTTTGATACTCACATGATGAACTCACAAGTGCAGTTTGTAATGAAAGCAGCGAAACACTGCACAGAAAAATATATTTATTAATGACTGTATGCAACATTTAGAAAGTAAGACTTGTTCTCTTATCCTTTAGCTGTAATTATGAGGAGGTTGTGTTTGTTTCAGAAAAAAATTACCATACAGTAGTGAAATACCACATCATTAATTTCCTAAGTTTTAATAACACTTCGTGATGCAGGACAGACTATAAGACTGAAATTTCAAATTCATAAGTTAGTATGAGAAATAAAAATACCGTTTTTATTGCAAACAAATTATGTTAGAAAACTTATGGGGGCACCGTGAAGTTGTAAGGTAGCCAGTCCTTCTTGGGCCTGGTGCCAGGGCTTCTTGCAGCTGGGATAAGGTTGAATACAGTGAATGTAAGGCTGGAGAAAGAACCCCTGTAAATGAAAACCTTTTTTGGCTCTTTTGAGCACAGGTTCCTCTCCCCATATGCTGAGAAAAAAAGGAGGATCCATCATCTTGACAGGGAATGCCTCGCAGCCAATTGGGAGGAGGGGAACATCCCCTCCCTTTGGAGAAACAACCTTTTAAAGGCAAAAATGAATATTTATTAGCTGACATCAAAGGGTGGGATTTTGTAAAACTGTAAAATCTGCAAAATTTAAGTGCAAAGGATCCTTCTTCCACCGACTTAGGTGGAGGAGGTACCCACCACCCGATGCGAATAAAACTTTTCTTGTTGTTACAAATCCCTTGTTTTGCAGGCAATTGCTGTTCTTCTCAATTAAATAACAAGACATTTCTCGTGATTAGCATTTTTTATGTACTGATAAGACTGGAATATGCAGTTTATACTAATTTATATTAAAATATATACAGAAAATATAAGCAAAAATGTAGGACACATCGCTAATTATAGTTTGTGTCTGACTTATTTCAATATAGATTAAAGATCAATATAATATCAAACTATCACAGAAACTTTCTTACTCCTGTCACAACAAACCTGTTAAAAAAAGAGACAAGAGACAAAAGCTTTTTTTCATTTTCCCTCAGTCAACTAAATTTACAAGCTGGTCATCTGAGCTAATAACAGGAAGAAAGCATTTCACAGCAAAGTCTGATTTGTCTTCTTTCAAAGTACCTCTGAAAAGAAAACTCTTCAGCTTGCTCCAGCCAAGTTTTTAAGATCTGCTCACACACCCACTCATCACAGCTGTTATGAGCTTCTCACTTGGAAGCGCTCCCTCCAGCTGCAGTCTGAGTGGAGCCCCAGGTCTGGCTAAACCTGCTGCAGCACAGCAAACACCTTGCAGTCAGTTTGAGCTTTGTGCACCCCAACCACCCTTTCCCATTTGTCTGCTAATACTGTTCCCATCCCCTGTGATTATCAGTTCATAATCCAGTGCATTTTCCTACTTACCTTCCGATATTCTCTACAACAAAGCCTTTTTGGTTTTTTTTTTTCCAGGGGCTATAACTTTGGTCATATTTTGCTTCTGCAGTGGTGGAAGACTTAAGTTCAGGATCATAAAACCCTAAGGAGGCTATAGCAAACTGTATTTATGCTGTATGTCACAAGTCAGTCTTTCTTTTCAAGTACAAGCTAAAAGCACCTCCCTTTGGATGCCACAGTTTTTATCTCTGTAAAGCATACTCAGAAACTTGGTTACCTTATTGCGGCGTAATTACATCCATCAGTTTCAAATGTATGCAAGTAGATAGTTGACTTAGTGAGGCACAGCTTTGTGCTTAGCTTTCTGCTAGCTAGGCTAGCCCTAATACTTAAGGGCTACTCAAGGTAAGGAAGCCAAAGGCATCTACAGAAAAAAAAAAAACAGACTGACTGCTTCTACCAAGTCAGACTATTCCTAGAGAGGAAAACTGCTTCACCACTCTTGGTTTTTTTTTTTTTTTCCTAGGCAAAGCATGAGGATAGTTTGCCAAGTCTGCTTGATTATCTGTTTTTTTTTTTTCTTTTTCAGACTTTCCATTTGCAGGCTTTGAAAGCTTCCAAAATCATTAGGGGGTCACTCTCTAGTGTAATATGTAAACATTCCCAAATGGCTGCTTTAATCTGACTATAATCCTAGACTGCTACTAGATCAGACTCCTGGCAAGAAGTCTCTTGTCAAAGAAGCAGCCAACATGCTGACACACTGCTCGAGAAGTTCATTGGGTCCAGCTTTGAAATCAGTAAGATCACTGGAGGGACCAGGTTTGGGGCTCATTTTTCTAAGACTCTTTGGCGTGGAGGTCTGGCCTGAGGCCCTAGTAAAATAACTCCTTATCATTTTGTCATGAACCTGAAATACAACAAGATATTCCTATTTCAGACGGTGCTTTTACACTACCTCTACAATTTCCAGTAGCTGTTCTTTCTGCTCTGAGGTGTCATCTGCCACGGGGATAGTATCCATTTTTGATGCCTGGTGTGGATCTTAAGAAGCACCACTGTGCCGTGGTTTGGCAAGGTTTGTAATTAGTCCCTTGC
This sequence comes from Empidonax traillii, assembly GCF_003031625.1. Classification (NCBI taxonomy): domain Eukaryota; kingdom Metazoa; phylum Chordata; class Aves; order Passeriformes; family Tyrannidae; genus Empidonax; species Empidonax traillii. The sequence goes on along the minus strand of NW_020956302.1, from coordinate 79,648 downwards.
TCTGGGACTAAGGGCATGCAAATCCTGAATGCCAGCTTTGGTGCCAAAAGCCAGATCTGTAATTAGCCGTTATTTCTTTTCCATCAAAGCATTATGTGCAGCACTGTGGATCAGCAGCAGCAAGGAAGGCACAAAAGAATTGCTCCTCATTAGGACTACTTTCCCCACGGGAGGATGAATAATGAGGCAGGAAGGGCAGGTGAAATATTTTCCCTCCTCCTCACCGCCCAGCCAAAACATAAATGCTTTATGTAAAGCTGCATAAAACCATAAGCAGACTGCAAGTTCTGTTTTGGCCCAGCATAAGTTTTGTATTCATTATCAAACTTTTCTATCAATCCTCTCTGAATTTTCTTTTCCTATGTAGTGGGTTCATTTTCCATACAAAGAAAGTTTTCTGACATTTTTATGATAACCTGCATCACACGACCCCCCACTCTGGGATGTTAGAGGTAGCATTTCAGAGAATTTACTGGTGGTGAAGAATTTTGCTTTATTTTTTTACTAATTTAGTGTCCCAGCTGAAATCATACTGCATTGTTCCACAGTGAGTAATATTTTCAGTTGTGAACAAGAACAAAATACTTTTCAGATAATTCTATTCCTTTTTCACTTTCTGCACACATTTCTATTTCAGATCACTATTTCTCCAGTTTTTCTCCAGAAGATCTGTTTTCAGTATGAAAATTAGTCCTTTTACAGAGAAATATAATATTTCTACTTCATCCACTGTATCCTGGAAAGCAATTATTTTTTATTATCATTGTTAACTGTTTATATTTTGATAGAGTTTTCATCTTTTTTTCTGTTAATTTCCTGAAAATATACCATGTGTCTACTAATAAAAAATATATTTCAGTAGTAATATGATTTAAGCACAACCGTTTATTTAGGTTTAGTTACATAAAAAATAATTGTAAGTGCTTGATTAAATGTCAGCTGATTTTCTGAACAGTGTTTTCAGCTGTTTCTTAAGCTGTGGAAAATTTATGGAAACTTCCTCACAAGAATTTAGTGAAGTGTTATATCTGTGGTTTTACTGTAAAAAATGGAAAGAATTCCTTTTGCTCAGCTACACTCATTTCAGATTTATTTCAGACTTAGTTTATTCATCACCTTGAAAAGTGCTGATCAGTTGCTGAAGATATGTAAAAAAGAATTTCCTAAAGGAAAGCTGTGAGCATAGTTGTCATGCCACCTATCTTTTGAACATTCCAACACAGAAATTACTTCTGATAAATTTTAGGCGTTTACTCTCTAGTGTTATCTGTCACTTTCCAGGGCGTGAAATCTGATGACTTTCCTGCTCTAGGGAGGAAGTTGCCTTAAGATTTTCCATGCTCTTGGGACTGTAATATTGAGTTAGTTTTAGGAAGCTAGTGGGTTAGTTTCTGACAGAGACTTTCCCTTCGGTTTTGCCCAGATCAGCAGGACAATATGTGCCTCAGTTCCTTAACTGTTACACTGTCTTCTGCTGAAACAACACATGCTTACTGCATGAACGTTCAGCCTCTTGAAGGGTAAATTGCCAAATTCCTTTACAATCCTTGCATTCTTATAGAGAAGGAATCACCTTCTGTTTCTCTTTGCAAGTGCTTTCTAGCAGCTCCCAGGTCTATGACTGGTGACTGTCAAGAGCTACCACTGCACAGATAGTAAGGAATAAGAGAAAAATTACTAAAATAGTCAGTTTTAGTCTCTGAGCCTTACAATATTATGCTTGATGAACAACAGAAGTAAAATCATTATAGCTCCAATTTCCCAATTCTTTCAATCAATCATCTGAAATGCCTCGGGAGATCAATGTTATGCATCTTCCAAACCCCTTTCATATCTCAGCATAGAGTTATTACTGGTTTAACAATTCTCTCTTTCCTATGTTACCTTTGTAGAAGATCTAACTGCATTGCTGGTATAGAAAGACAAAGCAGAAGCCAACAATAACATTTTTTTGGTTAGTAAGGGTGTTATCCCCTGAGAGAATTGCTGGAATTGAGACCCCCTCCAGACATCAGAGTGAAAACATGCCAATGTGAACAGGCAACTAGTCCCTCCTCAGTCTGGGCAAGCACCAGGCAGCAGTGAAGAAAGTCACAAAAGCAAGTAATCGATCACATCTGCCTGCAGGATGTAGGGTACACAAAACGAGGCAGGCTCCACAAAGCCGCAGACAGCTGGGAGTTCTTTGCACACACAGAGTAGCAACGCTGAAATGCTCAGGAAGAATTAAAATTCCCAAGAGATTAAGTAGATTCTCCTGGGATTTTCTGGCAACATGTATCTGCCTGAAAAATGTGCAAATGCCATTATGGCTGCCACCACAAAGCATATAGCATGGGCATGAATTCAAGAGCAGAATTTCTCTCCCACCTCCACAACAGCTTGCAGATTTCAGCTTCTGGATGTGTCCTTCCTACACACACATTTATAATTATTTTTATTTTAACATAACTAAGATAGTACTAAGATACCCTGGGTTTAGCTGTGAAAACATAAAAAATTGCTTCACATCCCTGAGTTCTTATTTGACAGATTTTAACAAAGACGCTGGTGAGACACTGTATGATGTTCTCTTCTCCACAGCTGCCCATATTTAGTGAATCAATCATAAGCCTTTCCAAGAGCAAGCAAGCAAGGACTTTTTCCCCACGAGCTTGGTTTTCATTTACATAAATAAGCAATGTATCCTTCGACGGTATTGCTACAGCTTATTCAGATTCATCTATCAGTATATACAGTAATACATTTAGTAAATTGTGTCCTACAAAATGTCAAGAGAAATGTTATACAGCTCCAGTCACACAAATGCTAAAGCATGCTGAATTTCAAGCAAATTAAAAAGGAAATTGAAGGAAATTAATGTTCAAAGAAAACAAGGGTAAGCTCTTCCAATCAAAGTCAAACCACTGACTAAAGATTTTTAGGGTCAGTAATTCTCTTTTTGTTGAGAATTTACCAAAAAATTTCTTGATTATTTCACATTAACTGGACTAGTTAAACTACAAGTGTGAGGTATACAGATAGGAAGCAACTAAAACATTACACAAGGAAACAAATGATCAAACTTTCTTTTTTTGTTCTATTTCTTTTTTTGTTCTATTTCCAGTTTATACTGCTGGGTAAGTGCTCAGCCCTTGAATCTCAGCGGTTGCAGACAATTGTATCCTGGGCTGTGCAAAAAGAAGCAAGGCCAGCAGTTTGAAGGTGATGATTCTCCCTCTCTTTTCTCTGATGAGACCTCATTTGGAGTACTGCATCCCACTCTGGGATCCTCAGCAGAACAAGGACAGGGACCTACTCAAGTGAGTCCAGAATAGGGTAATGAAGATGATTAGAGGACTGGAACACCTCTCCTATGAGGAAAGTCTGAGAGACTGGGAGTTGTTTAGCCTGGAGAAGACAAAGTTCTGGGGACACTTTATTGTGGCCTTTCAAAACGTAAAGGAGACTTACAAGAAAGATGGAGAGAGACTTTTAACCAGGCCTGTAGTGACAGGAGAAGGGGCAATGATTTTAAGCTGAGAGTAGATTTAGATTGGGTATAAGAAGAAATTCTTTGCTATGAGGTTGTCGAGACCCTGGGATATGTTACCCAGAGAAACTGTGGATGCCCCTTCATTAGAAGTGTTCAAGGTCAGGCTGGACAAGACTTTGAGCAATCTCATTTAGTGAAAGATGTCCCTGCCCATGTGAGATAGGTTAGACCGAGGTGATTTTTAAAAGTCCGTTCCAGCTCAAAAAATTCTGTGATTCTTTGATCCTGTATCTATATTTGTATGTTATATCTGAGTGCTCTGTGTGTGCACCTACTGTAATGCTCAGCCCTCCAAGGAGCTGGACTGAAGGGCGTGCAGCTGTGGCAGTCTTGCCTTTCTTGGGCTGTCAGATATGGCCCAACTCCTCCCACAGTTTTGTGACTTAGAAAGCACACTAAAATTTATTGCTCATCTTCCTACAAATATCATCACTACCTGCAGTAGGAGGACTATAGAGTAGCAAATACATAATAAGAAGTCATCCAAGGTATTACAGCAGTATTATTATACACTCCTAATGTGCACAATCACTGTAGTATTCTGCAGTGAACTAAATCAAAGTTAATAATATATCTAATGAAAATTGTATTTAAATAACCAGAGTGCTTTATCATCATTTTTACAGTACTAATTAGTGTCCAGAGTACTGAATCATATTGAAAATAAGCAACTAGATGAGACTTTGGAATAGTTCTTAACGTGATCCAAAAAAGGAACAACCCATAGCTGTGGTCTCTCAGGCCACTTTTTTAGACAGATTATTGTCTCATCTTCCTTTTGTGTGCCAGTGTGCTCTTTTCCTCTTTGTTTGTTGCAGGGGTTTGCTTTTTGTTGTTTTGTGTTTGTTGTTGTTTGTTTTTTTAATAGAAATGAGCATGTTGAAAAAGTTATTCTTTGTAAGAACTTTCCAGAAGTATTGCCTTCTCTCTCTTTTTTTTTTTTTTTTTTGATAGTCACTTCTCTATTTTCATTATTCCATTAGCAGCAAACGATATATAAAATGTGATGCTACACTTGGCATAATTTCTAACACAAACATTGCTCATCTTCAATAGCCAAGGCTAGATTGTCACAGAACACCTGCTGGCAGCCAACAGTAGCAAACAAGAGAGGAAAGAAATACTGTACGTACAATTACTCCAGAACAGCCTTGTCTAATCAAGAGTTCCAGCTTCGAGAAATGAGAAGTAATATGGAAATATTTAGCTTGCTGATTCTTACTGCTTAAATCTTCAAGGCACCAATCAATGCCTTTTGAACATCCTCAGCATCACCGCTATGCACTTTTCAGGAGTGGAATCTCAACAAATAGGAAGGTGTGAACTCATGGTGTGCAAGTCTGGCACTTTCATGAGCTCTGCTTTGAATATGAACAACCAACCAGCTAAGCAGAACAGAAAGATATCCCTTTTATCGGCCTTTTGTGTACAGCCTTATTACTCCACTTGCTGTAATCATTCTTGTAATCCAGTGTAAACTTTCATTTCACAATGAGTGTAATGAAAAAGAGCAGGGTTTTTTTTTTTCTGCTTTAGATCTTAAGTTCAGAAATTTTCACAGACTCACAGTATGGTTAGAAGGGACCACTGGAGGTCACCTACTGCAACCTCCCTGCTCAAGCAGGGTCCCCAAGAGCATGTTACTCAGGATTGTGTCCAGCTTTTGGATCTCTCCAGGGAAGGAGACTCCACAATCTCCCTGGGCGATGTGTCCTAGCGCTCAGTCACCTTCCCAATAAATTCCTTCTGCATGTTCACAGCAAACTTCCCATATTCCAGTTTCTGCCCATTGCCTATTGCTCAGCACCACAGACAAGAAAGAGCGTGGTTCCATCCTCAGAACACTCTCCCTTCAGATATGATTGATAAGATCCTGTCTCAGCTATACAGAAGTTAAACAGGCCCAGCTCCCTCAGCGTTTTTCCATAAGTGAGGTTCTCCAGTTCCCTCATTGTCTTCGACCTCTGCTGGACCCACTCCAGGAACTATGTGTCTGTTGTCCCAAGCAGCCCAGAACTGAACACAGATAGGGCCTCTTACACAGAAAGCTCTTAAATTGTGTTTAAGCCATTAAGAAATACTTTCAAGAGGGATTCTTTAACAGTTAAAGCTTTCTGTGATCAAAAATCCATTATTTCAGTGTTGAAGGTCATTTCAAAAACAATGAGTATATCAGCAATGTGTCAGAAACATCAGGGAAGAAAGCTGAGCATGAAGCAGTATTGTAACATTGTGCCTATATTTTCACTTTTATAAACCTCCTACATTCAAATCCATGACTCACACTTCCTTTTTCCTCCCCTTCCACCCCAACCTGAAATAATGAGGGTCGTTTAAATGATAAGATTTTTAAAAATAACATATTTTAGATTTTTTTTTTTTGTTATGCCAAATAGTTTGTAAGCCTTAGGCTTATAATTTTCAAGCTTTTCCTGTGCAGCTATGACATCTGAGTGTTCACATTTTTCGTAATGAAAGCTAAGATTGCTTGGCAATCTCGTATCTTCAGGAGCTGAGGCTTTAAGAAAAAAACAGCAAATGCTGCAAAACGCATGTAAAGTCAGAGGAGCTGGCAATACTATGTTTTAGTTGCTATCTAGCAATAAATGCACAGTGAAAAATAGGTTTGTTTACAGTGTATGAAAACCATGAGTGTTTAGAAAAAAAAAAAGAATTAAGTTTATAATAATAAAAACAATCAAATACCCATTCTGTGACTTTTTTAATCAGAGGAATTCTGCCTCTCAGGTGTTATATATGCAGCAATTTGTGAGCAATTAAGCTTGCATCCTATATTACTGAATGCAAATGAATTTTGATTTTGTGCAGGTTGCCCCATCTCGTTCCAGTTGTGTCTGTGATAGCCAGAATTAATGGCTCATACGAAGTCAATGAAATACCAAGAAGAGAAATGCTCTTAACTGATTTGATTTTATATTCACATAGGACAGTTCTCTGTATAAAAAGATACTTTCTTACATATATAACACATTTTGTCACTCTTATTGCATTCTGGCTTTAAACCAACAAGTCTAAGTCCTCTTTGGACAGTAAGGTTTACTGCACTTGAAAAAAAACAAACCCTTCAGACATTATGAAGTGTTTTAGCAAAATAAATTATAAATTATCAATGCACACTGAAAAATGTAATTATAAGCAATCCAAAAACCTGTTCTCATTGAGATACTGTATCAATGATTGTGAAAAGCAGAAGGCAGAAGAATATCCTTTATATCAACTTCCTAATGCTAAGCCTGAACAGAACAAAGACTGCTTGAGAACAATTCTCTGTGGCAGTACATTTTCAAGCAAGCTATGGTGTTAAACATGAGAACATGAAAAGTAGCTTTATTTTTTGCCTAAATACAAGCTCAATCTTCAAGCTGTCAAAGCTCCTTACCTTTCAGTAGCTTCAAATTTAAAACATGCTTTGATTTTTTTAAAAAATAAAATGTGTGGACAAAAGAACAGTGAGCTCTAAAACATCAAAATGAAAGAAGCTAACTATATCTAAAATGCAGTACAGGAAACAATGGGTGAGATTGCTCTCCCTAATTATTGCACTTAGAAAGTCCTAAATACAACAGGATCACAATATCTCTGCTCATGAGATTTGCTTTTGTTTGTTCTTTTCACCTGTTGGCCATTTTCTCTGCATGGCAGAAAGAGAGAAATTTGGCCATTTGCCAGAGATGCTCAAAATCTGCTTGGCATCTGTCAGTCTGGTACATCAAAACTCGAAACAAGTCCCCTGAACCTGCACAGAGAAAATGTAACCTCTGTACAGAATACATATTCCTAATGTAGACCTGCTGTTTGCAAACAGAGAAGGACCTATGATAGCTGGAGGCCACCTTGGACATAGAGATAATGAAATTATACAGTTTTGGATTCTTGAAGAAGTAAGGAGGGGAATAAACAGAACTACTGCTTTGGACTTCTGGAAGGCAGACTTTGGCCTTGTTTAAGAGCCTGGCTTAGAGAGTCCCTTGGAAGCCAGTTCTGAAGGGTGAAGAAGTATAGAAAGGTTGGACATTCTTCAAGAAGGAAATGTTAAAGGTGCAGAAGCAGACAATCCCCTTGTGCAGAAATACGAGATGGCTCTCTGAACCGAGAGCTTTGGCTGAAGCTCAGGAAAAAAAAAAGAAAAAGGAAAGCTACTACCATGGGAAGGGGGGACAGGCCACTCAAGATGACTACAAAGTTATCACGAGGTTCTGCAGGAAGAAAATAAGAAGGGTCAAAACCCAACTAGAACTTAATCTGAGTACTACCATAAAAGGAACAAAACAAAACCAAACCGTCAAAAAACAAACAAATAAACAAACAAAACAAACAAACAAACAAACAAAACAGTAGAAGAGTTTCTATAAATATATTTGCAACAAAAGAATGGTTAAGGAAAATCTCCATTTTCCTTGATTTGTAGCGGGCAGAAACACAGTGACAAAGGATGAGTAAAAGGCCAAGGTACTTAATGCCTTCATTGCCACATTCTTTATTAGCAAGACCTGTTGTCCTCAGGGTACCAAGTCCTCTAATCCAGAAGACAGGGACAAGGAGCAGATTGAAACACACATAATACAAGAGAAAGTGGTCAGTGAACTGCTACATCTCTTAGTCATGCACAGGTCCACGGAACTGGATGGGGTCCACACAAGGATAATGAGGGAGCTGGTGGAAGAGCTCACAAAGTCACTTTCACTGACTTACCAGCATCCCTGGCTGAGGAAGTCCCAGTTGACTGGAGCTCAGCAAACACGACACCAATCTACAAGAAGGAGGATGTGTAGAACTACAGTACGACGAGTGTTGGGGAAGGTCACAGGACAGATCATCTTGAGTGTCGTCGCTGTGGCACATACAGGACAACCAGGTCATCAGGCCTGGTCAGCACGGGTTTATGAGAGGCAGGTCTGACCAACCTGATCTCCTTTTTGTGACAAGGTGACCCACGTAGTGGATTAGGGAAAAGCTGCTGATGTTGTCTGCCTGGACCTTTGTGAAACCTTTGACACCACTTCCCACAGCATTCTCCTGAAGAAACTGGCTGCTCATGGCTTGGACACATGCACTGCTTGCTGGATAAAAACACTGTCTGGAGTCCCAAGCCCAGAGAGTGGTGGTGAATGGAGTTAAATCCAGCTGGCAGCCAATCTCAGGTGGTGTTCCCCTGGGCTCAGTATTAGGACAAGTCCTGTTTAACATCCTTACTAACGATCTGGATGAGGGGATCATTTGAGCGCCCTGTCAGTTTACAGATGACATTAAGTTGGGTGCAAGTGTTGATCTGCTGGAAGGCTTCACAGAGCCTGGACAGGCTCAATTTACAGGCCAAAGCCAACTGTAGGAGGTCCAACAGGGTGAACTGCCAGGTCCTGAACTTGGATAACATCAACCCCATGCAATGCTGCAAGGCTGGGGAAGCAACTGCAAAGCTGCTCGGAGGAAAAGGACCTGGAGGTGCTGGTGAGCAGCAGCTGAACAATGGCCAGCAGTGTGAACGTGAGCCAGCAGTGTGCCCAGGTGGCCAAGAAGGCCAGTGGCACCTTGGCTTGTAGCAGTGTAGCCAGCAGGACCGTGGCAGTGATTGTCCCTCTGTACTTGGCCCTGGTGAGACTTTGCCACAGACAGTGTTCAGTTTTGGGCCCCTCACTACAGGGAAGGCACTGAGATGCCGAAGCATGTCTACAGAAGTGCAACAGAGCTTGTGAAGGATCTGGAGCACAATGAGGATGAGGAGCAGCTGAGGGAGCTGGGGGTGTTTAGCCTGGAGAAAAGGAGGCTCAGAGGAGACCTTCTAACTCTCTACAACACCCGAAAGAACACTATAGAGACGGGGGTATTGGTCTTTTCTCCAAAATAGCAAGCATTTGGACAAGACAATTCAGCCTTAAGTAGTGTCAGGGGAGGTTTGACTGGATATTATGATGATGACTTTCTTCACCAAACAGGTTATCAATCACTGAAACGGACAGCCCAGGGAAGTGGCTGAGTTACCATATGAGGAGGTATTCAAAAGACACGTAGATGTGGCACTTAGGGACATGGTTTAGGGGTGTACTTGGCAGCGCTAGGTTAGAGGGTGGATTTTATGGTCTTAAAGGTCTTTTCCAAACTAAACGATTCTATGATTCTTATATATAAAACATGCATGGCATGCATGCACTGCAGAGACACTCTGAGTCTTATGTACCCATAACCCCTATTCTGACCATGCAGATTCTTCAGAGGCATAGAATAGGTACTAATTTTTTCAAGAAATAAATAGTACTTAAGTCCCTTTCATTAAGTTTAAATATAAATAGCACATAAACTACCCAAATCCTGAAGTCATCTATCTGTCCCTGAAGTAATATAATGATAAACAGACATACAATATACTATAGATGGCTTTTCAGAACAATCTAAAACAAACAACTCTGCAGTTAATCTGTAAGCAGTTACTCCATTAACTGTGGAGGACTGGATCGATGCTATGAGCTTAATGCTGGAAGGCATCAAAGACTCAGTGTACTGCAGTGTTTCTCCCTGCCTGTATCAATCACAAGATAATGAGGCTAGGAATGATACTGAAGTCACTGGTTTTGAGGAACACAATTCTCATGTAGGAATGATTCACTTCTCTTCTTAACTTTTATGAAACTATTGCGTCAGAGAAGTTTTTTCTTTCTGGTAGATTAAAGTTTGGCAACACTGCCCTTCTATCCAACAACATTGTTTAGACAAGCCAAAATATTTTATACAAATTTAATTAGGACACTATTTTTAAGGGATCCATTTCTGAATCCCTTGCTACATTCTCCTGTCATAGAAGAGAGAATGAGAGCAGGCACAAATTTTCAGCAGCAATGGCACATTCTAAATGCATTGCTCCAGGGGTCAGCAGAAGGGATTGAGAGCTAGAGCATTGCTGCTCCTGGGGCAGTTGGAGACGGGAGACACAATTAGTCCTGCTGGCTGTATCCCCAGAATTTCCTAGTGTTTACTGTGACTGTCCAACACATCCCTCAGTAACAAATCTGGCTTTATGAGCTGGACAGAAGAGTCAATATGGCCAAGACCATTTTGCTACTTCTAGGACACTTGTCAGGCTTAACTGCTGCCTACTTTAACTTGCCCGGAACAGTTACTGTGGAAAACATAGATTTTCAATTAGGAACATCTTCACAGACGGACTACAAGCAGTATACAGAGAAAACGATTTTTAAGTTTTAATTCAGTGCTGAGCAAACCCCTGAAGTCATCCCAAAATAGATTTCTCCTCTTCTGGTCAATCAAAATTTACAGGGAGTAGGACTGCATGTTTCTCGTAATCCTTTCTAACTGGAGATATTTTATGATTCTATTATTTAATGTACATTTATTAATACATAAATATATTTATAATTTGTATTTTTAAAAATATATAGGCATGTAGGTACATTAAGCTAACTGGTCTTTTTTTTTTCTGTCTACTGGAATTCAGTCATCAAAGAAGAACAAGAATAGAACTCAGGCATGCACGATAGGAAATTAAAAGCTGCAGTAAAAATGTTAACTTCATAACGGGCTTTTATAAATAATACAACAAAAAAGAAAAATAAAATACAGGAAGGAAAAGGATAGGAAAAAAAAGGTGGACACCAGGAGATATAGGTGGAAGGATTCACAGATAAAACCAAGTTGGAATAAATGAATATGGTGAATAGTACAGAAAAGTATGTCATTTACATATTAAAGTTATACCTTGGGTGCAAATTACTCATTCTTATCTAATCTTTTTGCAGCATTTGTTGTAACTCAATCGGTGAAAGAAAAATCCATTTAATTGTTAAAATTCTTTTTCCTCACAAACATTGCATGTCATGTTTTATACTGAAAAATGAAAAATCTCGTGTCACTCTATGGTCATATTTTCATTTTATATTTTGTTTTCTAGCTGCAGTGGAAATGCACATCATTTAATTTTTCCTCTTTGCCCAGTTCTACTGTTCTGTAGGATGGAAAGTATCTTTTTCTTCCTAAGTGTATAGTTTCAAGTATTTATGCTGTGTCCTTCACAAAAAGGTACGCTTAGATTTTACTGTGTGGTGGGAAAAGAGGCAGCAAACTTCTTGGTTAGAGTAAGAACTTGCCTAAGTTCAGCAAAATCTGTTTGTGAAAAGGTGGAGCCTCTGGTACCAGTCCTGTATTTACTCTACTGCAGTAATTGTAGATAGTTTAGGCAGCTTATCCAGACTTCAGTCTAAATCCTTGGACCCCCTATTCTTAACTGGTGCATGTTAATGGGACATCATGTTGACAGGGCATGATTTTATGGTCATTTATTTATTGCTGGAAAATATAAGAGGAGACAACCTTCTACTGCTTTGCTACCTCACCTTTTCTTCCTAGAAGAGACTTTTTGCATTGGCTTTCCTAGGAAGTTTCAGCCTCTAATTAGGTACTCCATAGTGTGCATAACTGATCTACACCTCATCTTCTTTATCAGGAGACATGTAGTTTGGTGTGGCTCATGAGGATGCTTCTGTTGTAACTGAAGGAGCAGTCATAAAAATCTCAGCCTCATACATGCAATTCTGAATAAAAACCATTGAATTTAATCAAGACTGCTAGAAAATCCATAAATTATTTGACTTAGAACAATGACAGAGAATTACTTTAGTGCAGAACTGCAATAGCTAAGTGTCATCTGGCCTTCTAATGAAGACAAGAACTCTGTGAATTGCAAATCATACCGAGAGTGGGGATTAGACAAATTGACTACTTGCTACTATTTGACATCCCAACAGAAACAAGGTATGAAGTCAACCAGAAGCCAAAGAGCTCCTGAGATCTGAAAAACAGCAAATAGTCCAGTTGCTTTTCCCATAGAAAACCTTCATCAATAAAGGAAGAAGACTTTTCAAACCCTTTACAAAGAATGGCAGTCAAAAGACAAACAAGAAAATTCTCTGATGCAGTTATTTAGAGCAGATGAATTCACCTGACTGCGGATTTATTCTAGTGGCCCATTGATTTTAATAGTTTATTCATTATAGTAAGTACAGTGGAGGAGATAGTAGCTGAAGAGACATTTTTAAAGGTTTAGAAAGAAGTAATGTATTCGATTGTATTGGAAGGAACGAGGTACATACTTTCATATTTCAAATAGGGCAACTTAGAGTTTTAGGATTATTACCTAGAGTATCTATCTCCAACAAGGCAAATAGAAAATGTTTTTGTTGATAGAGAATGAAAGTACATGGATTAAAAACAGCTTTGGAGAAGTTGCTGTGAAATAGTGTTACATTTTATCCATTTGATCAGTAATAAATATGTCAAATACCTTTAGTGGGATTCAGGATTTATAAATGGCATAAGTGGTTTCAGGATGCACACAAAGCTACTAACCTGTATTCAATACAACAGGTGTTCAAAATTTAGAAGGAGCAGGTGATTAGTGTCAAAGTATATAGTCCACAGAATCATATTATTTTTAAGGTTGGAAAAGACCTATAAAATCATCAAGTCCAGCCTTCAACATAGCACCACCGCCACGTTCACCTCTAAACCGTATCCTTAGGTGTCACATCCACTTGTTTTCTGAACACTTACAGGGATGGTGGCTCTACCACTTCCCTGGTCAGTTTGTTCTAATGCTTTACAATCCTTTCCATGAAGAAATTTTTCCTAATATCCAATCTAAACCTTCCCCTGAAATAAAGTCCTAAATTGCACTGTTAGACAGATATGCTCATGTTTGCATTGGTAAAGACAGTTGCTGTTTTTATCTCACGATCACAGAACAGTTTGGGTTGGAAGGGACCCCTAAAGATGAATTGTGCAAGTGGGTTACAAGAATACAAGTGTGACTGATGGGAGACTGGCTTGGGCTTGTCTCTGCAGGATTGTGCTGGTCACTTTATCAAGCTCTCGTTCATCTTCCCTGACCCCGTGTAGTCTGTTAACTTCCTCCCACAGTTTTTCAGCTGTGCCACACGTCTCCCCAACCAGCTTTTACCTCCTGCAGGCAAGATTCAAAATTCAATGCATCTTTTGAAGTTTATGCCAAGTTTTCATTCTTCCTCCTTTTCTGCTTTTCTCTCCAACATGCAGCATGAAAGAACTCAAAGACTTTAAAGACTACGTAATAAAATACAGTGTATATCCTCTCATTCAGGTGCTTGTATCAAGGGAGAAATAAGTCTTATGGTAACTAGACAAGAAAGTTACACAACTAAGAAAAAATTGGACAGCTGGGACTTCATGTAGAACATACAGTTGATAAAATAGCTGCAAAGCAAATTAACCTATACTGTGATTTACAAGCATGCTACCAAAAATTATCGGGGCAATGTCTGTCTGCTCATTAAGGAGACCAAGCATGAAAATGTGAACAGCAGGACATGGATCTCACCGTCCCCAGGGTGAAACAAGCGAGGAAAGCCTAAAGGTGGCAGCCAGGGATGGCCAGAAGTCTGGTTGGCTTTTTTGACAACTTTTTGACAGGGCACAGCTGGAGACCAGCATTCCTGCAGTTGTCAGTGGGGTAGGAACAACAGCCCTAAGGCTGAGAAGAGCCAAAAGGGGGTCCCTGGCACATGACTGCACACAGGGAGAGGTCTCAGGCAAGATTGGTCAGGGTCAGACACTGGTGCACTGAGGTCCTCACAACAGCACTGCATGGTACATATGGTATTTTAGCTTGTGAGGCTGCAGGAACATAGATTAGAGGGCTGCACTGGTGAATTCTGAACCTGTGGCAAGAACACTCTTCCCAAACTGTCAAAGTTTTCTCATCTACAACAGAGGAAATACCAAAGCAAATTCAGTCTCCCTCTGGTGATTGGACACAATACATGGGTCTAGTTCAAACTGTGCAATTTTCCAGACAAATTGGAGTATGTGATAAAGATTTCCATCAAAAATCCCAAATACTAATTTAAAAGAATGCAAAAGAGTGTAATTTTACTTTATTAAATTTCCTTGCCTACTTGACCTTTAAACAGAAATTTCATGACCATATGTGTTTAGACAGGCAGAGATTTTTGAGTACATGAGCTACAGGAGAATTTTCTCTTCCGACAGTCAGAATTGCTCTTCCTGGGCCCTGGCATTTTCTAGGAGCTGATAGCATGGTTAGACCCTCATCACCTAACTAGTCACCTTACATCTTACTCTTCCATGTGGCAAATAAAATCTTTTTTTGCCCACAAAATGGAGACCTCATCCATTTAGTCTATTAGGAGCACAGTCTTTGAACCAACAGTATCCTTGGAATGTTGCTTGAGAGTGCGATGGCATAGATCAAATCACCCCAGGCAGAGCAATAAACTTAAGCAACATTTTTGCTCATATGACAGTGCTTCAGATCATGCTCTGGCCTTTATCAGTAGATTAGTGTAGATATAAACTCATTCAATATTCTCTTTCACTTTGCTCCCTGCTTCCACCACGCTGAAGGATGCCCAAGCCTGTAGATGTGCAGCAAGTTTCTTCCCTGTCTGTCGAATTTTCTTTCAGCTGCACATATTCAGATGGCCCTGGTTGGCATCTCATTTCATGGAGTGCTCTTACTTTGATGAGAACATAATGTAGTCAGGTTTCTTCCCAGGTGCCCAGAAACACACATTTTACAGGTAGGAAGGAAACATGAAACAGCATACACGTTTTCACCTCTCATAGCGACATATTTAATTTGGTGTGGGATGGTGGGAAAGTGTTAAAGAAAAAGCTGTTCGTTTTAAACTTCTCAGCTGTATGGCTTCCCATTACAGGCTCAGACATTTGCATTATCCTAAGAAATTTAATTTCTAAGGCACTCACCACCTGGTGCAATATTTTCACAGACTGCATTAACTTGTGGATCAAGCAGCAGCTATGTTATTCCCACAGAGAGCAACTAGTGAATTCATATGAAAAATATCAAAATGATGGAATTGAGGACAGCACCCAGCAGCTGCTAATAATGCTGTTACAGAGATCTAAAGGTATCACGAAAGATTGTGTTTTACTACTTAAAACGTCGATCACACTGGAGCATGGGGCCTCCTGCTCCTTGTACAAAAGGATGCTTTTGTGTGCAGCTTGTCAACATCTAAATTTTTTGTGTTTTCTTTGGGGTTTTGTGGAGGTTTTCGTGTTGTTTTTTTATGGTTTTTAATATGTTCTGAAGGATTTAGTCTGTTTTCTTCAATTATTCCCTGCATCTGAACCAAATAAATAATGAATGCCTTCATCAAAGGCTCTTCTATGATTTTTATCACTAATAACAGAAGTTGCTGTAAGTCTTATGTGTTCTCCATCTTACTTCATCCCGTTGTTTATGTTGTTGGAAGTTCTGTTTTGGGAGTACATGCAGAGTAGTCAGTGGCTGGGTACAAACTTGAGCTTGGACAGGTTGGAAATACCTGTCCGACTTTTCAAAGCAGTCTCATTTCTATTTTGTAGCTGTTGTCATGTTGTTATGTTACATTTGATAACAATGGGAGGAAAAATCTAGATAGCCGAGACAGTATTATTAGTTTTTCTCTTAAGAAAAACAATATAACTTTTTTCATTAATTTGAGTCAATAGTCATCCTATTTAATTACTGAAAATATTCAAGTAAATATTCCCAACATTGGCTATATAGATTTGTATTCACATGGTAAAAATAAAGGATGCATTTCACTTACGGTCGTACTGACCACAAATCTCAAATGGCAGCATCATCACCTTTTCTTACCTTTCTGTGAAATCTCTACAGATGTTTGCTCTTGACCTCACCCCTAAGCAATGGATAACCATATTTGGTGTAACTAAATAAAAAATGTAAAATTCTAGAGATAAATATGTTTTCTGAAGTCTTTGGTTGGGATACGTACCATGTATTTAAGATAGCATATTATAGATGGATAAATTATGCTACTTCTGTTACCTTCTTGAGCCAGGAAAACCCACTACCCATGGTATTCTCCACTGAGCCACCTATGTCTTCCATCCTCCTCCCAGAGGATAACTGATCCACCAGGAACTACAGGGAAAAAGTCCCATTTATCTCTGGAGGGAAGTTATAGCAGAATTAAATCCTCAGGATGAAGAGAGATTTTCCAGCATAATCTGTCAGTTCACTACTGACCTAAGGTCAGCTTAGCCTACTCAGTATGTGAATAGTTTCTTGTCCTATACATAGTTTTGCAGTATTTGGTGAAATCTGCTGTCAACCACTGTTTTACAACTACAAGTACTGGAGAAGTTTTTGCAGATTGAGATAAACAAAACTCCCAAAGAGAAGTATCTTTACCCCAAAGGCCTTAACTTTCTTCACTGCCAGTTAAAGTGCTTTCTGGGACTGTCTTGGAAGGCTGCAGCGAGTGCTGCCCTAGAGGAGCCCAAAGGATTATGTGCAGCACATTGCTTCCCCACAGCCTGCTTAGGACAAGTGTGACAGAGGAGGTCACGGGGAAGTAAGTGAACATCCATCTGATCATTTCCTCCCTCTGTCAGCAGCCAGGCTGATTGTCTGCTTCAGCTTCCTGGACCTTATGAGAAGAGACAGCTTAGAAACCTTCAAAAACCTCACCTCTTCCAGACTGCAGAAAAGTTCACTGTGTCAAGCCTGAGCAAAGCTAAAATATCTTCCCTCCCAGAAAGGCAAAACATCAGAGAAGAAAAAAAAACAACCAACCTGCAGCAAGAGGAGACTTTTGTCTCTACCACATGAACACATGTAGATCCTCAGGCATCCAATTCTTATATCCTCGCTCTTCCTCCCTCTCTTACTGGTGTGGAGTTTATCAAACAGCAGTTGAATTAGCAATAACAGTTTAGATTATAATGCATTCTGAGAGTTAATATTCCACTTCTTGCTCCTAGTTCAAAATCTGGGCTTTCATGAAAACATGGATAATGCCTATTCCAAAGGACTACTGTTGCTTGGGTCAATTTTTCATTAGCATATGTATGGAGTATAAAGAAGCCTGGGTCACAGGGCTAGATCTTTTGCTGGTGGTTATCATTGCAGCTCCATTTACATCAGGTGAATGCTGTTTATTTACAGCAGGCTTGGGTAACCCAAAGGCACCCTCAAGATCCATCCTTGTATTTGCAACTTAGACAAATTTTTCCCGTACCATGATGCTTACCTCCTGTCAGTTTTGCATATATGAACTGCTTTTATTTTTGTAGAGACCATCAACCCCATTTTCTTGGATCCTTGCAATAGTGTTGCTAGTTGTGGCAATCCTGACCTAGAGACTTTAATACATGGAAGAGCTGGTGATCCACCTTGCACTTCACGTGGGCTGTGCTCTGTGTGTCCCATGGCTGTGGAGTCACCTTCTCCAACTCACTGCAGCAGAGGAAACTGCAGGAAGCTCCCACTTGGCATTAGCCACTGCTCCATCTGCTCACCATCACCTTTATCCAAGACTGTAGTCAGAAATTCCTCATGTCAGCATCCCTTTTAATTAAAACAATTACTAGAGCTGTTTTAAGAAAATCCTTGTAAGGCCTTGAATGACCAAAATGAGGTAACCTTTCCATGGATGATATCTGCATGGTATTCTGTGCCCTCTTTGGATGCCTGGGCATTGCCACCTCAGGGTTCTCAATCCTCCCCTTTATAGTTTTAGCTCTAACAAATAGCATTTTAAGAAATACTTCAGAGTGTCTGAGTGCTTTTCTTAATAGGTTCATAAGAAACCAGCAGCTCCTGGTACAAAAAGCTAAATCAATGTTTTAGTTTTATGGACAAAACCATCATATAATGTTACTCACATATTTAAAAAATGCTTTTCCAGATATAAATGTTATCAACAGTATCAATTTTATTATTTATAAGTTACCTACCTTGGCCATTTCATCTATAGGAATATTTTGTATGAAAATACTGTAATAAACTCATCCTTAATCTAGACCAGTAGTTCACCTGAAAGTATTTCACAATTCATAACTCATTTTTTTTCCATTCCAGGATTAAAACTGAACTTGTTTCTATACCACATTGAGAAATTGCTGTAGGTGTAGTGTTTTGAAGCAATTTGTGTTAAGTACCTATAGTATTGCAACAGCAAGAAAAAAATGTTTTCTGGAAGTGATATCTCGATATTATTAAATTAATTAAATTTTTATTTTAGTATCCTAAGCCCTCTAACAGTTCTGTTCAAAATACACAGAAAATGTTCTGTGTCATAAATATTTACCAGAACCACAAAATACTGATTAAGTAGTTTTAATATTTATCACACAGCATTTAAATAATGAGGAAAATAAATGAAAATGTAAATATTTATTTATTAAGTCTAAAACAATTCAAATTGTAGTTATTTTTAAATTTTATGTTTAAAAGAACACCAAAATGTTAGTAATAGCTATATCTCACTAGTGAAAGGAACTTTTATTGGATGCTTCCTGAATTTTTTATTAAAATTTTTCCCTAGCCGGTGCTGTTATTGCTGATTGTGAAAGAAATGCCAAGGTTTATTTGAAAATTTTACAGATAAATATCTAACAGCATTTATCATTCTTTCTGACAAGAAAAAGTGTGGAGCACATTTTTTAATAAATCTCATCACATTTGACCTTTTCTGTGCTCAGCTGAATCAACCACATACCAAACAGGATGGAAATATGGAGACACCGGTTATTACTTTTATTTTAGTGTTGAGGGGAAATAATTTTTATCCATATATGAAAACATTCTTGTCTAAAAATCTATGCAGCATCTGAGATTTGTCCATGTACAGAGAGTAATACCATGTCCACAATATCTACGTAAGGATTCCTTTAGGGGATAACTTTTTAAATTCCTTGTGATTCCTTTCAGGAATCACTGAAAGATCACTTCTTTTGAATTTGCTCTTAGAACTGAAATATTTCGTCTAGAAAACACTACTTAACAATAATATAAATTTTTTCTCCTTTTATACTTTCAAAACACTCTCTCTACATGAACTCAAATTCATCTGCACTGATCCATAAACATGTTAGTTGGCAAGTCTACTCATACAAAATTTGTGCTCATCCCTAGTTTTATCCTGACAAATATGTTTTTGTGGTAAATAACTCAGGAAGGAGTTATGTAATGTTTAAATACATAGCATTTAATAATATATATAATAATGTATAAATACAGAGCAAATAATAAGGAGTTCAAGCTCCTTATTATCCTTGATTGTGGTCTTCATTCAGATCTCTTTTCTGTAAACACCTATTAAACCACATTCCCAAAAGTTCAATGGGAATTAAAACTCTGCAAAGTCTGTAGAACGGGAGGTGCTTCAGACTCACAGGCTTGGTAAAGCTTCTCTTCAACTAATTCTCATCCTCCTACTGTATTTGGGTAGCTAGAAATAAGTAAGCAGCCCACAGTGGTATTTCTGTTAGCATCAGATTGCTGCTAAATTTTACCTCCCAGAAATACTACGGTGAAAATTATAGACTCACTTTGAGTGAGGCATGAATGGGGCACCCACAACTTTTCTGAGCAACCTGTTCTAGTGCCTCACCACCTTCACAATAAAGAATTTCTTCCCGATATTTAATCTAAACCAACTCTCTTTCAGTTTAAAGCCATTTTCCCTTGTCTTATCACTACATGCCTTTGTCAAAATTTCCTCTCCAGCTCTCTTGCAAGGTGCTTTAAGGACTCCCCAGACCTTCTCTTCCCCATGCTGAGCAACCCTAACTCTCACAGCCTGTCCTTCTCTTCTGTGTGTCAACTGCACACACAGCTTGGTCTTCTTGGAAAAGTTGCTGAGGATGCACTCAGTCCTGCTATCCAATCTTGTGGCCAACAGTGCCCATCCCAACACCTTAGCAATACCACTCTGTCACTGGTCTCCACTTGGAAACTGAGACGTTGGCCATAAGTCTTTGAGTATTACCAGACAGTCAATTTCTTATCCACTGAGTGATCCATCCATCAAATCCCTCTCCAATTTAAAGACAAGGATGTGTGTGGGATCATGTCAAATGCCTTGCACAGGTCCAAGTAGCAGACCACAGTTTCTCTTCCCTCATCCATGGCAGCTGTAATCCCATTGCAGGAGGCCACCAAATTTGTCAGGCACAGTTTGCCCTTAATGAAGTCACGTTGTCTGTCAACAATCACCTGCTTATTTTCCATGTGCCTGAAGCATAGTTTTCAGGAGGATCTTTTCCATATTCTTTCCAGGCATAGAGGTGGGACTGACTGGCCCATAATTCACTGTATCCTTCTTATTTCCCTTCTTAAAAATCACGGTTATGCTTCCCCTTTCCCGGCCATTGGGAACTTCACATTATGCTGCTACAGCTTCTCAAATATGATGGATAGTGGCTTAGCCCCTTCCTCTGACAGTTCCCTCAGGGCTGCATCTCATCAGCCCCCCCTGGACTTGTGCCCCTTCAGATTCCTTAGATGGTCTTGAATCTGATCCTCTCCTGTAGGCAGCCCTTCCTTTTCCCAGTCCCTCTCTTTGTCTTCTGCAATTTGGGCAGTGTTGCTGGAGCGCTTGCCCATAAGAACAGGCAAAAAAGTCATTGAGTATTTCTGCCTTCTCCATGCGCCAGATAAACAGGTCTCCCATTTCTTTACAAGGAGGACTGACATCTCTCCTAATCTTCCTTTTATCACCAACATACCTATAGAACCTTTGCTTGTTGCCCTTGTCATCACTGGCCAGATTTAATTCTGGCAGGGCTTCAGCTTTCCTAACCCAACTCCTGGCTGCTTGGACAACCTCTCTGTACACCTCACATGCAACCTTGTTTCCACTGTCTGAAAGTTTCTTTATTTGTGTTTGAGTTTGTCCCAGAGCTCCTTATTTATCCATGTGAGCCTCCTGGCATTTCTGCCTGACATCCTCTTTGTTGGGACCATCACTCCTGAGCTTGGAAGAGGTCATCCTCGAATATTATCTGCCTTTCTTGGACCCCTCTTCCTTCCAGGGCTTTATCCCATGGTATTCTATCAAGCACATGCCTGAAGATGTCTGAAGAGAGTCTGCTCTCCTGAAGTGCAGGGTGGCGAGCTTGCTGTGTGCCTCCCTGTCCCTGCTAAGGATTCAAACTTTATCATTTCACGGTCACTGCAGCTAAGGGTACCCTTGAGCTGCCTTTCCCATCAGCTCCTCTGTTTTTGGTGAGAACAAGGTCCAGCACAGCACCTCTCCTCACTGGCTCACCTGTTACATGGAGACGGAAGTGTTCATCATTGCATTCCTGGAGCCTCCTGGGTTGCTTATGCCCTGCTGTGTTGTCTCTCCAACAGCACCATTAAAGTTCTCCCTGGGGCCCAGCATTTGTGAACTTGAGGCTGTTCCAATCTGCCTATAGAAGGCCTCACCCACGTGGTCTTCTCTGTTGGGCAGCCTGTTGCAAACCACCACTACAATGTCACCTGTCCCTACCTTCCCGTTAATCCTGATCCAGAAACTCTTGATTGCCTCCTAATCTGCACCTGGGCAGGGCTCCATGCCTTCCAGCTGGTCACTGACTTAAGAGGATGGCAATGCTCTTCCCATCGCCCCTTCTCATCCCTCCTACAGAGCGTGAATCATTTCGTTCCAATACTCCTGTCGTAGAAGCCATCCCACCACATCTCCGTGATGCCAGTAAGATCACAGCCATGTAGGCGTGTGCTTGTCTCTAACTCCTCTTGTTTATTCCTTATGCTGTATGCCTTTGCACAGAGGCATTGAGGTTGAGCCCCTGATAAAACTGACTTTTAGACTAGAGTGGTTGGGATTCCTTTGTGCTGACCTTCAGGTGCTCTCATGCTGACCTGTGATTCCTCTCTAGGCTCAGGGAACCAAACTGGTTCAATTTAAGCTTCTCCTCCCCCACCAAATTTAATTTAATTTAATTTAATTTAAGATGACAAAAAAAAAAAAAAAAGCTAGTTTTCTATTCTAGTCTCCTGAATTACACCCATCTATGAATGACAGAATTAGAGTCAAGTTTTCTAACCCTAATGACAGCACAATGATCACTGAGAGACAGTACTGCAAGCAGGTTCAGAAAAGCATGAAAATATTCTTCAACAGCATGACAATATCCTTTAATGGCTTCACTCTATGCTTTTCTGAAAATGTGCTGTTCAGTTCTTTATCCAGAAGGCTGAACTTATATACAGAGAGGAACAAAAAAGTGTCAAGATTTCAGGCCTAAATTCACTCAAACCTTCTGTTTAAAATTTAAATACTGAATTTCATGCTGCTGGGGAACGGAGTTTTAAAAAATGTGTAAACCTCATTAAAACAGTAACATGCCCAGTAATGGATGAAGTAATGTGCAAATCCCTGTTGTCTGGTATTCTGTCATTCCCTTCTCTCTAAATAAGGATGTGGGCCATGTACCAAGGAAATGCATTATAATAAATGCATGTGAATAAATGAACTAAAGCTGCTTAACCTGGAAATATGTACTTGCCTTTCATTCCGTTCTCTGTTTCTTTACTTCCTTCCCTCTTCTACCTACTTCCCTTCATTCTTTTGTTCTTTCTGTCTTTCTCAGTCTTTGTTCCCCCTTTCCATGCATAGTTTTCACATTGCCATGCCCTTCCTGTCAGGAACATAAGCTTTGCTTCACCAAAGAGTTGTATCATCATTCTTGATTTATTCTCTTAAGTGATTTTCACTACACCTGAGTAATAAAAATGGGCCTGTTTAGCCTTCGGCCACATGGCATGACACAGCCTGTGTTTATACATTTAAACGCTCCTTCTTATGAAATATAGTGGTGACTGTATTTTGAAATATACAGGATACTGATGGCAAGGTGGTGGCAAAGCTCTGACTCATATTGCAGAACTTTGCATCTTTCTGCACATTGCTCTTCTAACCCAACATACGTCTCACTCTCCTCACTTCTGCTTCACGTGCAATACTTCACATGTCTACAACAAAATAGGTTGTTACATCCTATCCCTTCAGCCTAAATCCTTCAGCCACCATGGAGAGTGTTAGGTGCTTCTGTATATCTCCTGCAGCTTCTGCCACAGTCCAAAATTCAGTGCTTCCTGGCACCTCTCCTGCTCCCACTTCCACTGGTGGTGCCAGTCTTTGACATCCTCTGAAACCACCTTTAGCCCAGGGTTAGCAGAGTGTAATAAAAACATGCTAGCATAGCACAGAACTACTTATGACATTCTTCATTTACAACCCTTTTATTGCAAACCTTCATCATCAACCCTCCAAAAAAGCCGGGGTTTCAGCCGTAGGCACGAGGAAGAAGATGCTGCAGCAGGGTTTACTGGTGTGTATGTGGGCAAACAGTTTAACAGGATAATGCTAGATGGTTTAGCCAGAGGAAGCCCACCACAGGGGCAGAACCTTTACTAATGGGGCCCATGCCATTCTCCAGACTGTATGGGGATTGCTTCAAGAACTCAGGCTGGCCTGAACCAAAATCGTGCTGGGGAGCACACCAGCAATCTAACAGTACTGGGCAACTGTGTACCAGTGATCAAAAATATGTCGGGGCTTGCTTTAGTTTGTGAGCACAGGCTTTGAGATTTGAAACATGCGAATTGCCCAGAGAGTGAACGAATTTAGGTCATGTTCTGAACTAGAGGAATTCAGGTTTTTTTAGAAAAAAAAAAATCAAAAAGTGGAGGAGTTTTTTTAGAGTCACACTTGGATTTGGATGTCTTATTCATAATAACTCTAATTAGACATCTGAGTCTCTTCAGCGGTTTTGAAAATCAAAGCAAATTTGTTCCGTTTGGCACTGGAGATAACTTCCCAGTCCGCATTAAAAGTGTGATGTATTGTGTTTATGTGTAAATGAGAGGTTTTCAAAGTAAAGTTTGCATGATGCTTTAGTTACAGGAAATAACAGACAACTTGATATGAAATTTGTCACCTTTCCCCTGCAGTCAAAGTCTAATTTTTCTTTTTCTTTCAGTTTTCTTCCCATTTTTTAATTATTTGTATGTATTTACTGGAATAACATGGAAAAATAAAAATTTGATTTTTTTTTTTAATTTTACCAGAGCATCAGCTTGTTAATGCAGTTATCTCCAAAGTCTCATGTATTATTATGATAATTGTATGTTAGCCACGATCAACTGTGAACCAGCATTAAAGGGATAACCAGATTCTGTGAATGTTCTTTTTCCCCTCTACACCTTTGTTCGATATGTTAGTCAGTGTCTGTTGCTCTTCATCTTTGCCTGGACCAGATCAAACTTCTATCTTTAGTCAGCTGGTGAATCAGCCTTCAAGGAACCAGAAAATACTCCTCACAAGAGTACTGGAACACATGTAACCAGTAGTTTGCTCTTACAAGGGAAGAGATCAAAGAAGTGTTACGCAGAATACATTTTGAAGCATCAAGAGTGAAACTTCCAGAAGTGGTATTTTTCATAGCTGTCATGCAAGTGTGTCAGTATTCAAGAGATCTGCACCACAATTCTAGTGGAACCCCAGGTTGAGGCATTCCTTCATTTATGTCTGGTACGGGGTCATTGCCTCCCTTAATCTGATCCAGCTAATTTCTGAACAGGGTAATATCTTTGCTGGTCCAGATACTTGTCAGCTTTTTTTCAGGTTGCTTACCTCAAAATGCCAGTGTCTTGGTTTAGCAGAGAACTGAACTCCTATGATTGCTTACACAGATGTGTGCTACTAACACAGACGTCCATCTACTTGAGATACCATTTCTAGACCTTACCCAGCTTCTCAGACAGTTAACAGCTGTCTTTCAGATTTCAGACAAGAATATTTCTCTTCCCCATTCCCCTTCAACAGCTCAGTCACTGTAAAATCGTGCCCCAGAACTTCTAACCCCAATGAGGGAAATTGCTTTCTGGTCTGATAATAGTTATTGTCATAACATTTGCTTGCACATCTTACTTCAGACTGTTAAAAGACAATGTGAGTAACAGGAATATTAAATACAAAAACTGATTCTGAGATATAGACTAAGGTGGCCATTCTTTTGGCCTTATACAGGGTTCTTCCTGAGTGGTTTTTTTTTTTTAATTCTCCTTCCATTTTTGTCGTTTGCAGTAGGCCTTGATATATTGCAGAAGGAATATCTTCTTTTTGCTTTATGAAACTCTGCTAGTATTTTATCAAAAGGCAAAATGACAGGAATATTCAGGGATATATTTCGGGAATCACTTTCAGATTCTGAGAAATGTGAATTTGTTTTTTTGTAAGATTTATTTGAACTTTTACGTTAGTTCACTAAAAAAGGATTCATTAATAATCCAAATTAAGGCTTTAACTTGATGACTGCATAATGCAGTGCACCCACTTAAAGCTAAAGTCCTCCTTACTTATCTTACTTTAAATGGTATGTTGAGCAAAGGAGGGGGTAAATGCTAGAATATGGCTTTTAAGAACAGCAATTCCAGTCACCTTTTTGACTTGTGAAGGCCCAAGAGTGAAGAATGGATAAATAAATAAAATAAATGTCTGTGTGTGGATACATATGTGTAGCAAAGGTTTGAAATCTGAAACTCACACTAAAAGGGAAGTGAGAAGAATGCGTTATTTACTATCAAAACCCAAGAAGGTAACACATAACAGAGTTAAGAAAATAAGAAACAGTTTACTAAGGTGAAGTGGAGCTTGAGGCAGATTGGGAAATGGATAAAAAAGGGATAGAAAGATGAACTTTGGGGCACAAGGCAGGCTGGAGGGAGGTAAAAAATCACGAGAAGGACAAATTAAAAGTTATTGAACTGTGGCACGCCTACAGAAGCAGTGGGAAGACATCCATATGAAATGGGTGCTTCTTTCCAGGCAGGAGGAACAATATGTGTTCAAGAGGCTCAGAATAAACATTCTTTTTCATGTTGAAGCATACTGAATTTCAGTTAGGTTGATGATCTCGGAGGTCTTTTCCAGCCTGGTTGATTCTATGATTCTGTGATTTTGTTATTCATCAAAATGCTTATTACAGATTACTCCTGGGTGGGAACTTGGCCATATAACTGAACGATTTGATTCAAAGAGGATTTGATATTTTAAATAAGAGAAACTCAACTTTTATGCTCCTTCAGAAAGGCAGAAGGCATTGAATAACAGTGTTTAACCATGTAATTTAAATGATGCCTCACACTTGGGTCTAAGCTTAAGAGAGATGAGTAATTTGCTCACTTGTTGCAGCTTTTTCTGTAGTCCACTGGAGAGAGAAAGGCAGCTCCAGCAGGCAATTCACAAAGATCTTGAGTGGATTCTGCACTGAGCAGACTCTTGGAAGGTCCTCACGCTGACTGCATCCTCCTAAATGGAAACAGTGAGAAACTAGCTTGGTCAACAGATGGGTAGGATGATCACCTGTCTTTGTTTATAAAAATTAGCACTCTAGAAAGTAGAGTTTATGGAGATCAGGGAACAAGGAGTGTTGTGTGTTCTTTAGAACATGTAACTACTGTGCTTCCTTCAACCAGTGCCAAACCTCATCCTCAAATTCCCTAGAATTAAGCCTCCCACATCCCAGAGTGATGGACAGTCTCTGTGCAGAGGTATTCACTGCTTTGCTGTGGGTCTCAGTTAGATTATATCGTGTGATGACATCATGCTTTTTATAGATTTGTGCATTTGGCTTCTTCCAGTGCTCTATCATGTAGTTAAAAACAAAGAAACCCCAAAGATGTAAATATTATATTCCCAAAGTGCAGCAAATGCACACTGTTGTATACATTACTGTACACTCCATGTAAGAAATACACAATGTAAACCAGCCTGCTGATGAACACACTGAATAACATTTTCACTTTATGTGTGGTAACTGAGAGCCCTCACAAGGAATTTGCGTTATTGGAGAAACCCTTTCCACTGATAATGTATGCGAAACCAGAAGTGTAACATGATCTCCTAATTCCTCTGCAGATACCAGCCTTCTTTATCACATATTGATGGAAATATTAAAATGTAAAAAACTAATCCTCATCCACAAAATTAGCATTTGGGGGGGGGGGGGATATCACCTTTAAATCTGTATTAGAGTTGCCTGAGTCAGTGCAAAGTCAGTCCTTCAGCAGTGAAGAGGTAGAACAGGTTGCCAAATCTAAATTGAGTTTGAAACAGGATGAGACATAAGAAGTCTCTGAAGGCTTTTTTTTCTCTTTGTAGCTTTTCACACACTATGTCAGAACACTGTAAGCACCCAATCGGAGTATTTTAGCATAACTGTTAATAAATTATTTAGAAAACACCACAAGCCAAATCCCTCAGTGAAAGATTTATCTGAGGCAGAAAGATAGAAAAAAGAGTCTGGACATCAAGCCTTTG
>NW_020956302.1:48358-51725 GCF_003031625.1 Empidonax traillii | reverse complement strand
GTCTCTGAAGGCTTTTTTTTCTCTTTGTAGCTTTTCACACACTATGTCAGAACACTGTAAGCACCCAATCGGAGTATTTTAGCATAACTGTTAATAAATTATTTAGAAAACACCACAAGCCAAATCCCTCAGTGAAAGATTTATCTGAGGCAGAAAGATAGAAAAAAGAGTCTGGACATCAAGCCTTTGCTCCAGAAAAAACAATTAAATGGAACATGAGGATGGGCAAGGATAAGCAGGATCATTTCCTTCCATGTAAACTGTGTAGCACAAGGTTTGTTCCAGTCTGTCATCCTTACAACCCTCAGATTCTGTAAGGCCATATTCAAACACTATTTGTTCAAACCTCAGTGCTCCTGAATTTCCAGGCCAAGTTGCACCCCTGCAGCTTCAGGGGCCTCAGGGTCTGGTCAAAAATCAGTGTTTGCACATAGTTAAAAAAAGCAAATACTCCTGCATTCCCGAATCACCTCAGGAATGGAAGATTCTGGAATTGGTCCTTTGGTCTTTACTCCTTTTCCTCACACTCTAGCAATACCCTGGTTGCGTTAACCCTTTCCTGTCCTATCCTGCTTTCAGTGTATACACTTGAATGCAGGTTCCTGTTTTGTCTTCCAGCTCAGTTGAAAAAACCTCCCATTACCCTCACAAAAATGCACATTCAGTTCATGTTCATAATAGATTTTAGCCTAAAAGCAGCATTTAATTTTGTCAGCACTATAGGTTATCATTCCTAAAATGTGAAATTTTCCGCCCATTCAGGAAACTCCAACTTCTAGTGCTTCCTTTAGCCTCATTCTTTTTGACAGGTATATCAGATTCATGCTGGCCTCACACAAAATGCCACTGCTATGCTAGACAAGGCCACTTTCAAGCCATGAAGAAGCTGTTAGCTGCAGCTTTTCTGTGGGAAGCAGTTTGTTACAATACTAATAAGTGCAGGGAGCTTTCCCAGATAATACACTTTCCTAGGTAATGCAAGGATCATTTAACCTCCTAAAGTGTTTCAATTACATATAGAAAAAAGTAAATGGTTTCCTTTCATTGTTAATTCCAGCAAATGCACACCCACAGACATCAAAACATTTGTTTTTATGGGACAGATTACAAAATCAGCACATATACTATTTTGCAGTTAATTAAAGCATTAAAAAATCAGCAACTGCAAACACTGAAATTCCCATACCAATACTATTTGCAATTTGGCATTATTTGGTAGTGTGTTAAGATTTTAACGTAAAAAAAACTACAGATTTTCATGTGTAGAAATGTTGTTGTTACCTTTATAGGAATTCCCTGGAGTTCCAGATTCCTGCAAGGAACATTGACCGTATCAGAAATATTGACCCATGCAGTTTCCACATCCATTAGGACAGGGCTTTATGTGCCCTGAAAGCTGACCAAATTAATCATTAAAGCAGAACCAACTGATTCTGGAACAAAAAGTTTTTCTAACTGAAGAGAGACTTTGACATGATTTTCAAGAACTGAAATGGATCCGGAAAGAACAATTGGACAAAAATTTTGTACAGAATAAGACAGCAAAGAGACTTATTTCTACACTGTGAACTGTCTTACAGTATAATCGTGTGTACATTATTGGAACAACATACAATTGCATATTCTGGGGCTGTACAATAAAGCAGCTACACCCAAGTTCACAAACACAGTAAGAGATAAAAAAGAAGGGCAATGCTATTAAAGGATGAAGTATTGTCAATATATGTAAGAATCAGGTCATGGCTGACTTTTTTCCAACTCTTGCAAATAGTTTGTGTTCAATAACTCTGATCATGTATCTCTTGCTGACATAGGTTTACTTGTTCTAAAAAACCAAGTGGTTTTGGTTTTTTTTTTTTCTTTCCCCTGCATCATTATAAAAGAGGGATGTTGACCAAGGGAGAGGGAGGGTGTTTTTTTCCTCTGGAGTGATTGACACACACAAAAGAACCGGCCACAGTCTACATTCCAGGCTGATGACACTCAGAAGACTGAGGAGGGTGGGGGGAAATACTGAACTGTTTCTTTGGAGGAAACTTTGGGTACAGGATTATTGTTTAGTTGTTTTTGTGTTCTTTTGTTATTCTGCCAACACACATATATCCTCTAATAAAGAACTGTTATTTTTTCTTTCTCCATACCTCTTCAATTGGAGCCTCTTAATTTTGGATTTACAATTGCTTAGAGGGAGGAGCTTGGTCTTCCTCATAACTCATCCTCCTCAGCAAAACACTTCAGTCTCATTAAACTGAGACACTTGCTTTGGATGAAGTATTGCATGATGATGATGACAGGAGGGTGAAACAGTATCTGCTTTAGGTCAGACTATTCAAATGCTCGTGGGACTACCTCTTTCTCTCCATCTTAGCTCAGAGAAATGCAGGGAATAGTTTTTGTAATAAGAGAATTCCTAAGGAAGATTCGTAGTGTACAATATTTAAGTCATCGAAGCACATTTTGTTGCTATAGTAACAATAATCCTCCACATAGAATATGTAATTTGTCTAAAGCAATGCTTTCTATATTCATTCTAGATGCTGGTAGATAATCTCAATCTTCTTGTTTTCCTTGTGTTTTGAAAAGTCTTGGTTTAATTTTTTAAAGGAGCATCTCCTTTAGAGGACAGCAACTGCTTATTGTGCTATAAAATCACTTTATGAGGTTTTGTGCTCACTCAACTGGTTAATGAAATTCAGCAACAACCTGTACTGAGAGTATATCAAAAAGTGAAACTGTGTGTGACTTGTTACGTCAACTGTGCAATGTCCAGAGACTAGATTGTTGTTTCTGATGTTCACTTCATTATTTCAGATTATAATGGTGCATTGAGGAAAAGTATGGAAAACATCAAGAGCAAGTGAATGTATTTCATCAAGTACAGTTGGCATTTTCTCAGAAGCATAAAAGAATGAGGAACTCCCACTGGAAGAAAATGGTGCTTTGCATAAGGGGAGCCTACTGGGAAATTGGTGAGGTTTTGAATTTAAAATGCTGCAGCAATTCCACAGTAATTCCCCACATGGACATTTTTATTTTCCATTGAATGCTAAAGATATTTAACAAAGTCAAATGCCTCACCAAGTTGATTTAAAACTCTGTATTTTCTACTTCCCTAATGCAACACTAAACAAGGAGGGGAAAGGGGAATGGAAAAGCTGGGAGTATGGAAGGTCATAAAGTTCTGACTCTAGCACCCAAGTCTAAATTGTGCCTTTGCTGTCTTTCATATTCTAGATCAGTTATCTGTGAAGTGGGGTGCCCCCAACCCAGGAAGTCTGCAATACAATCTATCGGAGTGTAGAAGGAAAGCATTTCTTGCACCACAAAAAAAAAAAAAAAAAAAAAAAAAAAAAAAAAAAAAAAAAAA
>NW_020956302.1:44982-48337 GCF_003031625.1 Empidonax traillii | reverse complement strand
GTCTCTGAAGGCTTTTTTTTCTCTTTGTAGCTTTTCACACACTATGTCAGAACACTGTAAGCACCCAATCGGAGTATTTTAGCATAACTGTTAATAAATTATTTAGAAAACACCACAAGCCAAATCCCTCAGTGAAAGATTTATCTGAGGCAGAAAGATAGAAAAAAGAGTCTGGACATCAAGCCTTTGTTCCAGAAAAAACAATTAAATGGAACATGAGGATGGGCAAGGATAAGCAGGATCATTTCCTTCCATGTAAACTGTGTAGCACAAGGTTTGCTCCAGTCTGTCATCCTTACAAACCTCAGATTCTGTAAGGCCATATTCAAACACTATTTGTTCAAACCTCAGTGCTCCTGAATTTCCAGGCCAAGTTGCATCCCTGCAGCTTCAGGGGCCTCAGGGTCTGGTCAAAAATCAGTGTTTGCACATAGTTAAAAAAAGCAAATACTCCTGCATTCCCGAATCACCTCAGGAATGGAAGATTCTGGAATCGGTCCTTTGGTCTTTACTCCTTTTCCTCACACTCTAGCAATACCCTGGTTGCGTTAACCCTTTCCTGTCCTATGCTCCTTTCAGTGTATACACTTGAATGCAGGTTCCTGTTTTGTCTTCCAGCTCAGTTGAAAAAACCTCCCATTACCCTCACAAAAATGCACATTCAGTTCATGTTCATAATAGATTTTAGCCTAAAAGCAGCATTTAATTTTGTCAGCACTATAGGTTATCATTCCTAAAATGTGAAATTTTCCGCCCATTCAGGAAACTCCAACTTCTAGTGCTTCCTTTAGCCTCATTCTTTTTGACAGGTATATCAGATCCATGCTGGCCTCACAAAAAATGCCACTGCTATGCTAGACAAGGCCACTTTCAAGCCATGAAGAAGCTGTTAGCTGCAGCTTTTCTGTGGGAAGCAGTTTGTTACAATACTAATACGTGCAGGGAGCTTTCCCAGATAATACACTTTCCTAGGTAATGCAAGGATCATTTAACCTCCTAAAGTGTTTCAATTACATATAGAACAAAGTAAATGGTTTCCTTTCATTGTTAATTCCAGCAAATGCACACCCACAGACATCAAAACATTTGTTTTTATGGGACAGATTACAAAATCAGCACATATACTATTTTGCAGTTAATTAAAGCATTAAAAAATCAGCAACTGCAAACACTGAAATTCCCATACCAATACTATTTGCAATTTGGCATTATTTGGCAGTGTGTTAAGATTTTAACGTAAAAAAACTACAGATTTTCATGTGTAGAAATGTTGTTGTTACCTTTATAGGAATTCCCTGGAGTTCCAGATTCCTGCAAGGAACATTGACCGTATCAGAAATATTGACCCATGCAGTTTCCACATCCATTAGGACAGGGCTTTATGTGCCCTGAAAGCTGACCAAATTAATCATTAAAGCAGAACCAACTGATTCTGGAACAAAAAGTTTTTCTAACTGAAGAGAGACTTTGACATGATTTTCAAGAACTGAAATGGATCCGGAAAGAACAATTGGACAAAAATTTTGTACAGAATAAGACAGCAAAGAGACTTATTTCTACACTGTGAACTGTCTTACAGTATAATCGTGTGTACATTATTGGAACAACATACAATTGCATATTCTGGGGCTGTACAATAAAGCAGCTACACCCAAGTTCACAAGCACAGTAAGAGATAAAAAAGAAGGGCAATGTTATTAAAGGATGAAGTATTGTCAATATATGTAAGAATCAGGTCATGGCTGACTTTTTTCCAACTCTTGCAAATAGTTTGTGTTCAATAACTCTGATCATGTATCTCTTGCTGACATAGGTTTACTTGTTCTAAAAAACCAAGTGGTTTTGGTTTTTTTTTTTTCTTTCCCCTGCATCATTATAAAAGAGGGATGTTGACCAAGGGAGAGGGAGGGTGTTTTTTTCCTCTGGAGTGATTGACACACACAAAAGAACCGGCCACAGTCTACATTCCAGGCTGATGACCCTCAGAAGACTGAGGAGGGTGGGGGGAAATACTGAACTGTTTCTTTGGAGGAAACTTTGGGTACAGGATTATTGTTTAGTTGTTTTTGTGTTCTTTTGTTATTCTGCCAACACACATATATCCTCTAATAAAGAACTGTTATTTTTTCTTTCTCCATACCTCTTCAATTGGAGCCTCTTAATTTTGGATTTACAATTGCTTAGAGGGAGGAGCTCGGTCTTCCTCATAACTCATCCTCCTCAGCAAAACACTTCAGTCTCATTAAACTGAGACACTTGCTTTGGATGAAGTACTGCATGATGATGATGACAGGAGGGTGAAACAGTATCTGCTTTAGGTCAGACTATTCAAATGCTCGTGGGACTACCTCTTTCTTAGCTCAGAGAAATGCAGGGAATAGTTTTTGTAATAAGAGAATTCCTAAGGAAGATTCATAGTGTACAATATTTAAGTCATCGAAGCACATTTTGTTGCTATAGTAACAATAATCCTCCACATAGAATATGTAATTTGTCTAAAGCAATGCATTCTATATTCATTCTAGATGCTGGTAGATAATCTCAATCTTCTTGTTTTCCTTGTGTTTTGAAAAGTCTTGGTTTAATTTTTTAAAGGAGCATCTCCTTTAGAGGACAGCAACTGCTTATTGTGCTATAAAATCACTTTATGAGGTTTTGTGCTCACTCAACTGGTTAATGAAATTCAGCAACAACCTGTACTGAGAGTATATCAAAAAGTGAAACTGTGTGTGACTTGTTACGTCAACTGTGCAATGTCCAGAGACTAGATTGTTGTTTCTGATGTTCACTTCATTATTTCAGATTATAATGGTGCATTGAGGAAAACTATGGAAAACATCAAGAGCAAGTGAATGTATTTCATCAAGTACAGTTGGCATTTTCTCAGAAGCATAAAAGAATGAGGAACTCCCACTGGAAGAAAATGGTGCTTTGCATAAGGGGAGCCTACTGGGAAATTGGTGAGGTTTTGAATTTAAAATGCTGCAGCAATTCCACAGTAATTCCCCACATGGACATTTTTATTTTCCATTGAATGCTAAAGATATTTAACAAAGTCAAGTGCCTCACCAAGTTGATTTAAAACTCTGTATTTTCTACTTCCCTAATGCAACACTAAACAAGGAGGGGAAAGGGGAATGGAAAAGCTGGGAGTATGGAAGGTCATAAACTTCTGACTCTAGCACCCAAGTCTAAATTGTGCCTTTGCTGTCTTTCATATTCTAGATCAGTTATCTGTGAAGTGGGGTGCGCCCAACCCAGGAAGTCTGCAATACAATCTATCGGAGTGTAGAAGGAAAGCATTTCTTGCACCACAAAAAAAAAAAAAAAAAAAAAAAAAAAAAAAAAAAAAAAA
>NW_020956302.1:9325-42950 GCF_003031625.1 Empidonax traillii | reverse complement strand
TTTAAAGGCTTTAGATGTCCACGAGCAAGGCTTGTGGCAACAGCACGTGGTTACCATAAAAAGAAACACTGAGCAATCATAGTGGGTGACTCTCTGTTAAGGGGCACTGAGGCACTATCTATCTAGCCAGATAGACAGTCATGAGGAGCACAGAGCCTACCAGGGGCTAGGGTCTGTGATTTTGCCAAGAGGGTACCCCAGTTTGTCAAGAACATGGACTACTACCCATTATTACTTTTACAAATGATGATGCAAGCCAAAAAAACAGGTAGGATGAAGGAACACTGTAAAGCCCTGGTGAGGCCGGTGGAAAACATCAGTGCCCAAGTCATCTTCTCATCTATCCAACTGGTTAGAGAAATGGGGACAGCCAGAAGTAGAGGCATAGTGCAGATCAACATGTGGCTTCATGCCACCTGATCAGGAGGAGGAAGTTGATGAGGTTTTCTGTAGGCATCTGGAAACAGTCTCGTGGTCACAGGCTCTGGTTCTCCTGGTGGACTTTGACCACTCTGATATCTGCTTCAGGACCAACACGACCCAGCACAAGCAGTCCAGAAGGTTCCTTTAGATCACTGAAAATACCTTTTTGATGCAAGTGATGGAGGAACCAACGAGGAAAAGTGTGTTGCTCTACCCTGTGCTACCAAATCGGAAGGGACTGGATTGAGACACACAGACTGGGGGCAGCCTTGGCTGTAGCAACCATGAGATGATGGAACTCAGGATCCTGTGTGGAGGAAACAAAACATTGAGCAAGACAAGAAACCTAAGCTTCCAGAGAGTTAACTTCAGCCTCTTCAGGGATCTGCTTAGAGGAATCGCATGTGATATGACTCTAGAAGAGAAGGGAGTCCAAGAGAGCTGGTCAATGTTTAACCACCACTTCATCCAAGCTCAATACCAGTGTGTCCACATGATGGAGAAACCAGGCAAAGGGGGCAGGACACCTGCATGGATGAACAGGGAGCTCCTAGTAAATCTGAAACACAAGAAAGATATTTATGGGATGTAGAAAAATGAACAGGCACATGGGAGTGGCCTACATCATCAGAGTATGCAGGGGTGCAACAAGGAAGAACAAGGTCCACTTGGAATTGAGTCTGGCAAAGGACATCAAGGACCAGAAAGGCTTCTACAAGTAGATGAGCAGCAAAAGGAAGATTAGGAAAAATGTGGGGCTGCTGCTGAATCAGATGGGTGTCCTGGGCCCTGATGGGATTCACCCATGGGTGCTAAGGGAGCTGGTAGATCTCATTGCTCTGCCACTTCATCATCTTTGAAAAATCATGGAGAATAGGAGAGGTGTCTGATGGCT
This sequence comes from Empidonax traillii, assembly GCF_003031625.1. Classification (NCBI taxonomy): domain Eukaryota; kingdom Metazoa; phylum Chordata; class Aves; order Passeriformes; family Tyrannidae; genus Empidonax; species Empidonax traillii. The sequence goes on along the minus strand of NW_020956302.1, from coordinate 41,632 downwards.
GGAGAAAGGCCAGTGTTTACTCCCACCATCAAAAAGGGCAAGAAGAAGGACCCAGAAAACTACTGACCAGCCTGTCACCCTCACGTCCATCCCTCGAAAGGTGATGGAACAGGTCATTCTGGAGGTCATCACCAAGCATGCAGGAGAAAAGAAGGTCATCAGTAGTCAATATGGATTCACCAAGGGGAAATCATGTGTGACCAATCTGATAAACTTCTGTGATGGCACATAAGGATGGGTCAATGACACCTTGAATGCAGCAAGGCTATTTTTAAGAAATCAAATCAAACATTGTAAATATTCTCGAACAAAATTTCTAATATGTTAAAGTTTGATGTTCAGTAATGCTTTGCTCTCTTCCCTAGGTCATTTCAAAGCCCTCCTCTTTTTAGTCTGTTATTTCAGAATAATGGCTTTTATTTCAAAATTGTCTGGCAATTCAAAAGAATGAAAATGTTTTCCAAAAGTAAACAATTGACATATCCTATACCAAACTGGAATTATTTTCAATTAATTTAATTTAATTTAATCTATTTTTAATAGACCCAAGCATGTCTCTGTTCATATTATTAAAATTGTACATAGTTCAGCCTAAACCTTATAATAAATTCCCTACAAATTCTCTACATGGCCACAATCACTCACCTCTAGTATCTACAAAAAAGCCCCTCATTTAATAATTATTCAGAAAATTTAAATGAGCTCTACATAAAATTCAGTAGTTATTTTGCAGTGGATGATATTCACCCACAAACTTGTTTAAGTGGTCTTATGGGATTCAAAAGAATCCTTCACAATGAATAGTTAGCTCTTGTTGTGGTTAATGATTGCAGAACTGAACTCATTTTATAGGGGTCTTGAAAAAATTCCTAAACAAAAAATTAACCTCTGGAGAAGTTCATATACCATATATGCAACAAGCTTCAAAAAATGGAAGAAAAGCAATTCTTACTGTCAAATGAAATATTCTTTGCCTTTTCTTATCCTTGACCATTAAAATACCTCGGATTTTCATAGCTTCAAAGCACAGATGAATACTAGTGTCAGGATAAATGAGCACCATAACATAATAGAATTTATGGGAGTCTCAGGTGGGCCCTTGAAGAAAAATTTTCTGCAAATGTAGTGGGTTTGAGAAAAGCAATTGCACCCTGAGGCAACTTTAGCTACTCTCTCTTACCTGAAGGGCTCCCTGGAAGTTTTTCCTTTCAACAATTCATCATAATGCATGCATATATGAAACTCTGAAATAAATTTCAGCAATTTTTTATTTCTGCATTCGCTAGTACACTTTGTGTGTGGATGTCTGTTGCATAAAGCATTTCAGGATTTGTTATTGGCAGAATTGATTAGATACTCGCTGGGGCAGGTGTAGCTCTAGAGTTCTTAGCTTGACCTAAACATTATTAACCACAGTCCTCAGTACAAGTTTGACCTACAGAGCAGCCTGGGGAGGGGTGCAGGGGGGGGGAAATTGAAATGCCTAGCACTATAAATATTTTAACTATACAAGGTATTAATGTTTTAACATATGCTCTAATGCTGGTCTTTTCCCACGGATGAAAGCTATTCTGCATCTCACCTGTGCCTCACAAAACCTTCATGGTCTCAGGAGGAGCCCACATGGAGGAAGGACATATTATTTTGAAGCTTTTGCTGTTACATTCAGAATGGGGACAGAAGTCAAACGTCAGGGAAGACAGAGCTCCAGTCTTCTGTCAGCAAGGTGCCTACACCGAAGGAAGCAGAGACAAGCTGAGACTCTCCAAAAGGCAGTGCAATATATCAGTTTTGTGGAGGCTTCTGGTTCTCTGCTGTAGAAGGAGCTGGTGATGGTGGTGAGGAAGGGCCTACAGAATGGAACTGGATCTCTGGGGCTTGAAATCTCATTATACCCAAAGGGCATTGGCTATATTTATTGTTTGTCTGTGTCAATTGCAAATAAAAATTAGTGGAAATAACACACAGGATTTCCATCTACATTCTTGGAAGCCAAGCATAATTCAAAGTAAATTCAAAGCATAATTCCAAAGTAAATAAATATCATAATCAGAGTATATAACTGACTACAGGACTGAAGGCTGACCTTAAATGTCCACTTTGATTTTAATTTTTTTGATTAGTGATATAATAGTGGTGGTATTCTGTGTAATTTGGAATCTGTTGCAAAACATTAGTCGTGAGATTCTTGAGGAGTTTTCAGATGGATAAAAATAACCTCAAAATGCATGTTTGCAGATACTTCTTGCCATCAGTTGTTAATTCATTAAATAGCTCTACATACTCATTGATACAAATAGAGAAAAGAACGCATTTTGGAAGATGATAAAGGAGTAGGTGGTAGAAGGGGTGAGAAGATCATGCTGTTTACTTTGCTTGTATTGTATAAGAACATGTTTAAAAGCTTTTTTAAAATCTATGAAAGTATAGGGAGAGTTGGAAGGTCATGGTGCAGTGCAATAATCACTTGTCAACTCAGATTTCCCAGAGACCCTCTAGTTTTGGCCTATCATTAAATCTGATGTGGTATCCTTTGACTATGATTTAGTTCTCCAAAATCACATTTTGTCTTATTTTGCCTATGAATATCAGTTGGGATTGTATCTAAGCAATATTAAAAGTTAAAAGTATAGGCCGAAGTTACAATCTTAAGAAAATACAATACAACAAAATAATATCTGAATAACAGTCTGGAATGCAGCTCCTCAGAAATGGAGTAGTTAATCAATATGAAACTTCAAGACTAGGTTGCATAAAAAAGCTGGAAAACTGGTGGAACAGCAGACACATGAAAAAAAAAAGTCACGAAATTATGTGACTGCTTCCATCTGCTTGTTTGTCAGCAATTTTATTAAATATGGCTCATTATTTTCCATCCATGAAATTAATTGCTAAACTGTCCACAGATATTGTATTATGTTTATGATGAGTAAACACATATCATGCATTTGTATCATCAACAAAAAAGGAGTACATATAGGTATTAGATAGTTATTCACACATATACAAAAGAATTTTGTAAAAAAGAAACAGTTTTCAGAAAATGTTTCTATAGTGCAGGTATCTACTCTTCTCAGTCTTCCTTATACTGGATCATTTTTAAAAATGTCATCGATTAGTCATGAAAATCTTCATACCTTTGAATGCTAATCTGAGAAGAAATAGGAGAAACCGGCGCACACTTGAACAAACAGATCCCATTTCAAAACTACAGCTAAAGTAAGGAAAATATTATAACCACAGCTAAACCAAAGCAGCAATCCAAGTTGATTTAAGTGTTACATTATGCAAAATTGTACTCATTATAAACGGGAAATCAAAGACTGTTGCTAACATGGCTAAGCTATGGTTCTGTAGAGTCAGAAAATAGGGATGCATGAGAAGTTTTCGAATGATAATTTAACCGACAGGATATGTAAAGACGTCTGAACTGATTTTGAAGTATCTAGCACTAGAACTGTAGTGACACAGGTCCTTTTCCCAAAGTGCTCAGCCCATTCCTCAACAGCATCTTGCAAACTCCATCCTATGCACGACGTGTCTGATGCAGCAAAACACTCACTTCACTTCAAGTAGGTGGTCGCCTTCCCTGCAGTCCATAGATTGCTCACTTCAAAAGTGCTTTTCTAAATTGGCTCTGGAGGATTGGGCCCTTGGAAGGAAGCTACAGATATTCTCCTAATAGTTTCTCTAGTCAAGCAAAGATCTCTTCAATTTCCTGGTAAGAAGTTCACTTATAAAATGGCCTAGTATTGAGGATTCAATTTTCACTCCATTGCCTGATTTTGTACCTTTTGTTCTTTACATCCCTTGTTACCTGTACATGCTGGGTAAATATGACAAAAAGCTTTTTCAGTTGCAAGTCAGAAAGTAGAAATATAACCTCGATGGTTCATTGCTTGAAGCGAAATTATTGTAAAATCTTGAAAATTAAGCTCAGACTAAAATTTTTAAGATTAACATTTTCAATTCTGCTTACTTTTTTTTTTTTTTTAAAAAGGAAAACTACTGTGATTTCCCCAACATTACTTTAAAATCAGCTTGTAAGGTATCCTATGTTCAATGATCTGTGAAAGGTGAAAATGCCTGATTAAACTGATGCCTGTTGCAAACAGAGAGCGTTGAAAGTACAATCATAACATCTACTTTTCAGTTCTACTGTCATGATTCTCAATTAATTATTTTGTCTGTGCAGTTCTTAGTCCTACCCAGCCCTGCTCCTTTTTTTTACAGTCCAAATAAAGAGTTTTAATGTTTTAAAATGGAAGAAAAGGGTGGTATCTTACTCTTAGAAATCTTCAGCAATTCTGTACAGCATAGCTTCCCAATCCTACTCTTTGACCAGATTCTTCAAAATTCATCAACAGTTTGGGGGCTGAATTCACATTACAATCTTATTCAATGACCAAACTTTGACCATTCCCAAGGTGACCTTCTGGTCTGCTCAGTCATTGTCCTCAAATAACGTTTTGAAACTTCACAGCAGATTAGTCTGGAACAAGGCAGTGATACTGCGTTCCTCTTAAACATGTGTTCTGAAAAGCTGGACAACACATGACACCCACAAAAAAATATCTGTGTCAGGCACACAGTAGCTGACAGGGGAACAGCTAAGTAAATCTGAATATTTTGAGATCCATAAAAATGAAGGTTATAATTTCATCAATTTTGTCTCTCATTTTTGATGCACTTAAAGGTTTTATTTTCATCCTGACTCCGTGGCATCTGTACCATCCAGTCAACATCAAAACAAACTGCATGACATTAAATATTAAATTCCTTAAGGGAAGTCTTTAATTTCTTTTTGGTTCTTTTTCAGCTCATAGAAGCATATCATGGCTTGGGTTAGAAGAACCTTTAAAGATCATCCAGTCCAGCCCCTCCCTGTCATGAGAAGGGACATCTTCCACTAAACTGAAACACTTTTCCTTGAACGGTATCCCAAATATCACTTCTTCTGCAGTCTGCCCCACCACGCATATATCAACCCACCTGGGATTGTACACTAAACATTTCCAGAATTTTTTGAAGATTAAAACACTTTATATAGCATAAAAGGGAGCTCAGGTGTTGAACAGTATTGACTGCACAGGGGTTGTTTTAAACTTATGTTCCCCAACGTATTCTTAGCTTTTGAAAAAGACTACATGGCTTCAATACAAACTCTTGCCACAGGCCCTGCTTAGCATCATGTTATATAGAAATGTTCTGTGCACAATGAGCCAAAAAAGAGACTTCTGTTGTCCTGTGAGGTTAACTCAGACTTGTAGCATTCCAGTGTGGTATTCTGCAGTGAACTTCCTGAAATATCAGCTCTGTTAAAATACTTCAGCAGCTGACTATCTTGATACCTTTGACTTGGCCATAATATGTTTGCTTATATTTCACTAGAACCTTGATAGCACTTCTGAAAGAAGCTCAGACATCAATAATATTGTGTGTGACAGCCTTTTATTTTTTTCCTCCTGCAGTGTTGGACTACAAGTCTATTCCCTTACAAAACAGGGACATTTGTTTTTATTTTGAATATCACGTCAGTGGGGCCTATCATTATTTTCTCAACTAAAATATGATAGCTGAGGTTGACAGCCTTGTAAACAAGGCTGATGTGGAAGACAGAGTAACTTTTTATATAACATTTTTTGAAGCAGTCTGTCAGAAATGAGCAGGAGAAAGGCCCATGCTGTTATTACAGCAGTATTAAACATGATGAGATATTGAAACCTCTTAATGATATTCTGATGGTTTAATAATTTTGCTACTGGTCATCAATTGCTGTACAACACCCAAGGACCCAATTTAGTACCAACAACACAGAACCTTAATTATCTAAAGGCACCTCTGTAACTTTCTGAATTTCCAATAAACATGCTGTATGTAGAAAGAGAGAATATAGCTCCCAGAGTTCAGGCAATCTATTACTGCAGACAGTAAAGAACACATGATGATTATTTCATAGCAACTTTTTCAGAAAACACAACTTTAAAAAAAATATGAGGCTGTGTAATACAATCCTCCTACAATCTCATATAAAGTTTATATACCCAGGCCCAGTCTAAAAAGCAATTGTCAAATAAAACAAAGTATAGTTTTAACAGAAATCAGATCAACTTCATGAAGTTAGATAAAAGTCAGAACACAACACAATGTGAATTATAAGTTTAAATCTTGGTTTAAACATTGAAGTTTACACATCTCCACTGATTTTCAAACCCCCATTGTCATCAGCTGCAAAAGAAATTACAGTCAGATACGCTTAAAGGAAATACCTCCAGTTCCTTCTAAATAGCTGCTAATACAATATGAGAACATGCATTATATCACTACAATGCAGTCACAGTATTTGCCTACCATAGCTGGAACCTCTCTCTGCAGTGCTGAGCCATGAGAAGATTTGAACCAGCCCTAGCATTTCGACTTGTGAGAGGCCTTAGTACACTGAATTTCTATAAAACCAGTACCACCAGTGTTACTGCATAGAAACCAGTCTTCTCTAAAAGCCCTGCAAACAGCAATGACTTGAGCGCCATGAGGAGAATCAGATGAGGACTAAAGCTCTCCTATCTTCCCATCCCTTGAGATCCCACCTGTACAATTTAGTAGACACGCTACAGAAATGCAAAGGCAGATACCAGGTTTAGTGCAAGCACTCTATGTAGTTTAGATGAAAGACTCATTGAATAAATACATAATGACTCTGTGAAAAAGCGACTGGAACCAAATTCCTTTTTCTGCAGGAAACCACCTGCTGCAAAAACACACTTCCTGGCTCAACAGCTTTCTGCTTCTCTTCTTCCACAACCTTGGCAGAATAAATCTAGTCAAGCTGGACTCAAAATTCTCACTATGCCACACAAAAATGCAACCTCCTCCCAACTTGATGCACTGGTTGTCGTTGGCCCTGCTTTTGTATGAAAGTGTTATTTTGTGAAAATTCCAAACTTACAGAGATCCGCTAGTGTTGCTCCAAACAAATCTGACAACTGGAGCCCTTTAGGTACAGCACTGTCTTTTTTCTAGATCCAGAGCTAGGAATGAAGAAGACTCACAAAACTTCTGAGGATGGCCAGAGTGAGAGAGTTTGGAGGAAGCTACCTAATGAAAAGGTAGGCACAAAAAAATGAAGAGGAAATTTTGATATGTCTTAGGTACTGAAGGGTTTATACCTAATACTTTCAAGTATATTTGAAAGTGCTAATTAGAGAATTTCAGCCCTTGGTAGCTCAATTCAGTTAGAATTTTCTTTGAATTATGTAGTTACACCAGAGGTATTACTATGAGGAAAGCACCCTACTGTTTGTACTTTAAAAAACTACCAAGAGTTTCTCTGTGTACTTCTACTTTGGTCAAAACTGGAAACTTGATATTTCTTTCTCATTTGACAGATAAGTTTTTTTTTCCAGAAAATGCACTGAATGAGTTCAGATTAAATTGACAAAACAGAAAATTGTTACTGAGCAGCAATACTCACAAAAATACACTACTAGTAACATCCTTTTTTGATAAATATATTATCTGCATATATTTAAATGTCCATGCATGCACACACAGTCTTACCACTTACATAATTGACCATGTCTTTGTGTTACTATTTTTTTAAATTATTTTTGACATGGTGTCACTAAGTGACTAATTAATTAGTCATAAGTACTCTGTCCCCTCTAGATATTATTGTTTACTAAGATGATCGTCTGAATGGGAAGAAATGAGCCATGTGTGTTTGGTCATTATATGATGGTTGACATTGAAGGTCAAAACCGAACTAGAATTGTAGAGGGTAAGAAGTCTGCCTTGATCATTAATTTAGGATATAATCTAGGGCTAGTCAATTATGCTATTTGTGCTCAGCTTCCCTACCTGCAAAGCCAGGATTCTAACACTGTCAAAAGCTGTCCGAGTTCCGATTCATATCAACCACGGTCGACTGAAAAGTCGACTATCAGCCGTGAATCAAAACTTTGCTACGACACACATCAACAGCACATAAATGCCACAAGTAGGTCACACAGGTAATAGCCAATGTGTCACAAACTCTCAAAGACTACATGCAATATAATTCTTGTTTCTGTTAAAATAGGATTGAGCACAGAAGCAGATCAAGGCCACATGGCTGTGCAGTGATTTTAGGTAGCCACTGACACAAGGTTGGCAGTGATAAAACAGGAGACCACAAGTAGAGCAAGTCTTGAGATAGTACGAATTTAAGGAAGGGTATAGTGATTGCTGTAAAGTCTGCATGTTAACTCCAGGGTGCAAGCAAATAAAAAAAAAAAAAGAAGAATCCCCTATCTTTCACATAGAAATTCAGCTATTCATAGAAGCATAACCAGAAGGGATTGGTGTAGTATGAGGATAACAGAAACTAAATTACTATCTCTTTCATGTTAGATGTTCTTGCTGCAGATTTATAAGTTTTCATAAAAAGCTCTGTTTAAACATTGTCTTAACAGTGATCAGTATGTGATCCAGAAAGCATAAAAATCTAAACACATGCTGATCAATTTGTAAGCACATTAGCAGTTTTAGCCACATTGTATGTATGCTAATGTTATGATTGCTAAGCACAGGCATTGCATCATGGTCATAACAGGTGATACATCAAATTAATCATACACTCCTCTGGTTATCCTTTCTCCAGTACGTACAACTTACTGTGAGCACTGGAGAAACAGAGTACTCACAAAACCTGTATAACTGGAAGAAAACCTTCCAAATTTTCTTCTGCAAAATTATATATCTGTAAGAACCTAATTTTGTTTGTATTCTGCTTTTAACTGATGAAAAATAAAAATTAAAAATCTCATGTACATATTATGAAAAAGAAAAATGCAGACATTAGAGATTATTTGGATTTCTTCTCCGTCCCTTAGAAAATATTTTTTTTTCAATGCAGAAGTTTTGATATAAAGAAGAGTTTAGAGTAAAAAAAATAGTTTGTTTTAGAAACTTCTTTCAAACCAAACTTAATGTACAGTGATGGTTGATAGATGCTACAGTATGTTGGGTTTTGGCCTAGACTACCTACATGAAGGGAAACCAGATAAATTGAAAACTTGGAACAATTTTCAGGGTCCTTCCTTTTTGACAATACAATAAATCCAGAGTAGTTTCTGAAAACAGACAGCATTCTTATATTTGCTCTCCCCCAGGCTGGCAACTGTTCCCTCCAACACGCCGAAATTGTAGTGTAAGGCTGTATTACAGTTTACGACAGATGAACCTCAAAGAAGTTTGGTTCACATAAATTCAGATGCACTGCTGAAAATTCTCTGATCCAGACACCAGGTTGATAATGCATTTCCTTCTTGAGACTTACAGCATGTTCTGGGTTTAAGTAACTTATAAATTTCTGCTAATGCATTTCCCACAGTCCTTGCAGAGACATGCAGCTTTTGCCCCCACACAGTTCAGGAACAGTATTCGGGCACTGTGCACAAACTCGCCTTCGAGAAATCTGAAATGTACTTGTTGAACCTCAGCACAAAAAATCTTGCCCTCTTAGAAGGCAGAAATGCAATTTTAATGAGCTCTGACTCCAAATGCAACATGGCACAAAATAATTTTCAACTGCAGTTGTTCAAATTTGTCAGGTTGTAGAAGGATGAAAAGAAATTTACTCTTTAGAACTACCAACCAGGCCAGTTTTGAGGTTAAGTCTTCTGGGAAATTTGACAAGCAATTCAGCTTCCAAAATCATTCATACCTGCCTTTCTTTGAACTAAGTATTTGCTAAATAGTACAGGAGAGTTATTTTCCACTGGGGAACATGTTAAGATTGTCTAATTAATTTCTCTAGTAACCTAAACTAGATCTGGGTCCTTAGAGACGCAAGCAAAGCAAAGTCAAACAATGTGATCTCTCTCCTTCTTTCTCTCTCTGTATCCTTTTTAAGAGAAATTATTTAAATTACGAGAGACTATTTTAGGTCACTGAGGGAAAGCTAAATTTGATCTTCACGCTTAAAACTCCTTCTGTTAATCCCCTCTAAAAAGGTTTATTTTTAGCTTGCCTCAATTAAAAAAAAAAAAAAAAGCCTCTAATTGCAAATGTTCTGCACGCTGAATTTGGTACAGATTTTGCCTTTTTTTGATGGTTAACTAAAGCTAGCAGCCTGATAAATTTGTAAAAGAAAATGTGTTAAACTTTTTAACCTCCCAGTTGTCCTTTTTTCGTTGTTGAGAGTTAAAATTTTTCATGAATGAACATGAAATTTCCTTTCATCTGGAAGAGAGTATTGGGGTTTGGAAACAGAGTCAGAGTGGGTTTTTTTTAAATTACTAGTGCAATGCACTGATCTATATGAAATGCAGAAAACCAAAATTCATATTAAGACCCTCTAGCATTTTTGTGGCTCAAAATCCATCATGTTTATACTAAAGGCTGGATCAAAAAAATATTAGAATAAATGTCTAAAGAGCTCCAAAAACCACATTTCAAAATATAGGCCTTCCTGGACATTACTGACTGCTAACTTTAGAGCCTTTGCAGTTCTGCACAGCAGTTTCCATAGGCCCCTGTGTTTTTCCAGGCAGCTCTACCACATGGCTGATTTTCCCAGATTAGAAACAAAAAGATGCTATGCTTATTTTGTAGGAAGAGTGGCACCCCCAGAAACTGATGCAGATGTAGAGGTGTCTAAAAAGAACACCAATGTGTGAAACACTGCAAGAGCAGCCAAGTTGCTTGTGAATCAGCTGCTGAAGCTGATAGCTTACCTTGAAAATAACCTCACATTTTTATTTTCACACAATTGCAAGTCAATTTCATGAAGAAAAAAAGAGTCCAGGAAAGCTGGACATGTTTCAGGCTGTCCAGCTTCAGGTTGTCCCCTCATGCTGAAAGATGAGTTGTCAAGGAAGAAGACCAGGCTGGATGAATAGGGAGTTTTGTCTGGAACTCAGGGAAAGAAAGAGAGTGTATTATATTGGGAAGAAAGGGCGAGCCACTCAGGAGGACTACAAGGATCTCATGAGCTATGCAGGGAGAAAATTAGAAGGGCTGAAGCCCAATTAGAACCTAATCTGGAGACTGACGAAAAGATGAGTTTTCACAAATATATTAGCAACAAAAGAAGGGCTAAGGAGAATCTCCCTCCTTTAATGGAAATGTGGGGAAACACAGTTACGAAGGATAAGGAAAAGGCCAAGGTACTTAATGCCTTCCTTGCCTCAGTCAGCAGTAGCAAGATCATTTTTCTTCAAGGTAACCAGTGTCTTGATCCAGAAGACAAGAATGGGGAGCAGGAGGAAGATGCAAAATCTGAGGGGAAATGATTAGTGACCTGCTACACCACTTAGACATGTGCAAGTCCAAAGGGCTTGATGGGATTCATGCAAGGATACTGAGGGAGCTGGTGGAAGAGCTCACAAAACCACTTCCCCTCATTTATCAATGGTCCTGGCTGACCGGAGGAGGTCCCAGTTGACTGGAGGTCAGCAAAAGTGACACTCATCTACAAGAAGGCGCAGAAGGAAGATCCAGGGACCTACAGGCCTGTCAGCCAGGCCTCAGTGCCGGTGAAGGTTATGGAGCAGATCATCTTGAGTGCCAACAAGAGACATTTGCAGGACAGCCAGAAGATCAGGCCAGCCAGCATGGGTCCAGGAAACACAGGTTTTATAAACCAACTTTATCTCATGCTATGACAGGGTGACCCCCTTAGTGGATGAGAGATCTGGGCACACTGGACTGATGGGCTGAGGCCCCTGGGGAGGTTTAACAAGACCAAGTGCCAGGCCCTGTTCTTTGGTCACAGCAACCCCAGGCAGTGCTACAGGTGGTTGAAAGAGTGGTTGATAAACTGCCTGGCAGAAAAGGACTTGGGGGTGCTGATTGACAGACGTCTTAACACGAGGCAGCAGTGTGCCCAGCCGGCCAAGAAGGCCAATGGCATCCTGGCCTGGATCACAGACAGTCTGGCCACCAGGACCAGGGTAGTGATTGAACCCCTGTACTCAGCACTGGAGAGGCCGTACCTCAGATCTTGGGTTCAGTTTGGCAAGAAAGACATTGAGGGGCTGGAGTGAGTCCAGAGAAGGGTAATGGAGCTAGTGAGGCATCTGGAACACAAGTCTGATGAGGAGCAGCTGAGGGAGCTGGGTTGTTTTGCCGGGAGAAAACACCAAGAGCAGCCATTGCTTTTCACTGTCTGCGATGGACTAAAGTGTCAGAAATGTCTCAAACACTGTCAAAATTATAGAAAGACTTTTTGTCAAACTGCGAGGAAACAACAGTCTGTCTGTGGCCACCAAAGCACCCCTCTCCTCCCAGTGCCCCACAACTGGAGTTCGGACTGTGGCTGGGAACTTGAGATAAGACTATTGTCTAATCCTCTCAAGTGTGAGGAGAAGCAAACAAGGCTCAGGAAAGAAAAATGTTTCTGTGTTAAGAATCAGCTCTAGCTGAGATTAGGGGATGGTGGGGTGGAAGGGTTTCGGCTGTGTGATGGTGAAATTTCTCCCCAGCAAACCAAAGTAACCCCCTGCCCAACCCCCCTGCAGAAGACCCTGTACACACAGGACATTCACATGAGAGGCAGCTGAGAAGAGGTCATAAAACACCAAAGACCCCCAAGCAACCCCTAATTCATTCCCAAGGCCTTCCAGCATGTGATCCAAGTGAGGCAACAAATCTGTTACAAGAGACTGCAAAGTTCACCCCCACAAAGGGGAGGCATCTCCTGAACATATATTTATCCACTGGACTCTATGTGCTTTGGGAAACCCTCAACACCAAGAAGACCAGAACAACTGGACTGACAGCATGCCACTGGGTTACATGGAGTGGGGATAATTTTTCTATTTTAATCTCTCTCTTTCTTCTCCCCCTTCCTCCTCTTGGTACTTTTTCCTATTGCTTTCTATCTCTCTTTCTCTGTCTTGCTTTACCATTAAATAAAACCCATACTACTGACTTTGGTGTCTGGTCTCGTTTGCACCTTCATTAATGTAGAGGCTTTCCTAATAATTTTAATGACTGGATCATAACACTGTCACAACTGCTGTAACAGCAAGAATAACGCTCAATTGGGCCTCACTTGGCTTTTATAGTTGATGATGCAGCTATTCCCCCTCTCTAAGAAAAACAGAGGTGACTATAAACGTGTTGTGAAACACCTGGCTTCTGTCTATTTTTTGTAGGTTATCATCATTCTCACCACACCTGAGCAAATTGATAAGCCACATAACATTTTTGCATGCCTCCATCATGCAAACTAAAAAACAGTAATATATTTGTTACATAAAATTGCAAATGAGACTGAAATAATTGCATAGTACTTTCTTCCTTGTAATACAAAAATGGCCCTTCTGTATCAGACTAATGAATTCTTTTAGACTATAATGGCACAGATAAGATTCGTAGAACAAAAAAAGTCCACCACCACCAAAAGCCTAAGAAACAAAAAATTCCAGAAGTAAAAATATATTGCAAGCATAGACCAACCTTTTCCTGTACTTTTGCGGCTTCTGTTAATCAGTGGATTGGTAACTCCTGAGCTGAAGTGATACTGGGATTGTATTACTCACAAGAAACATTGTTTCTTATGGAGATTTAAAGAATTTCATCTGCTAAGAACTTGTCTTCCTTCTTTTTCAACCCTTTCGTAATTTTAGTATCCATGATTAATTAACTCCAGAAATAAATTATTGTATAAATTGCATGGAAAAGTTGCTTTCCTCTGCCTCAAAATTTATGAGAATTCCCTGGAAATATCCTACTTTCTGTGATATGCAGGAAATTGTAAAAGACCATTCCCTCTTTAATTTTTCAAGGCCATTCGAGATCTCTCTCCTTTCTCAGCTCTTTCTTTTCCAAAGCACTAATCCTAATTTATTTCATCTCCACTGGCAAAGGCAGTGATTTTGTTCTCTGTCTGTCCTGTTGGTTTTTTTTCATCAGCTAATACATGTGATTTAAGACAACTGACCAAAATGGAACAAAATGTTTAGGACATAGAGCATCATAAATCTACATAAAGGGATGATATTGCCTTTCCCCCACCCCCTCAAATACTTAAAAAGATACTTTATTTATCTAGCTAAAATTTTATATGATTTGAAAATCTCTCTCCTGAGGAGTAGTAACATCTACAAACCACTTCCACATACTTTTGTTAGTATTTTTTTCTGTGTATATAACTATGTCTTCACTATTAGTTGCTAAGATAGAGCTGAACAGCCCCACTGGAGATGCCTTGCCTCTGTCTGCCTGTTTGGAAGGATCTCCAGATCCAGATCTCCCAAAAGTCATGTGGAAAGTGTACCAGCTGTGTGATATTGGAACACCCAGGACGCAGACGCATGAGGGAGCCTCAAATGGCACAAGACATCCATGTTTTGGCAACTGAACTGCATCATTACTACCCTGCAAGCCTGCTGACGCTCTCCATACTCATTCTCAGTTGTAACGAAATAATTGTGTAACGTTAGCTGAATTTTGTTACCTGACTGTTTAGCTCCCTTTCAACTGACCATGAAGAGCCCCAGAGTGGATCAGCCATGTGGGTAGCCACTCCCTGGCTGCCCTGACCCTGGCTAGGATGGTGGGATGGGCTCTGGCTCATCCTACCCTGCCATGCTCCTGGCTTCTTGGAACCCCTCTGTCCCCCACAGTGCCCTGACAGGTGGAGTCAGGAGGGTATTAAACTGTGAAACTTCTTTGAGAGCCCTCAGTCACACTGCAACACATTTCCAGTTGCTTGTGGCTTTTCCTAGACATCTTCTGAAGAGTCAACTTACACTTCCAGAAAGCAAAATGATTAGTTGATCTATCATACTACTGTAGGAAAAAAAATGAGAACTACATTGGGCTCACAATTACACATTTAAAACGATACATTATGAATAAAAAGCTGTCATCACTCCCTCCTATAACTACATTTTTAGCTACTCATGTTCAGTATAGTAATGTCAACAGATGGCTTGTTAGCAGCACAGCTTGTTCAGGTTGTTGTGTTGGCGACAACCAGGTCAAAACCTCATCTTTTGCTTTTCAGTTTTGTTACTGTCCCTTAATACTTCCTAGCTGATTTGAAAAGGAAATTTCTATGCTTATTGGAAACCTACAGAGCTCCAGCTGACATGCTGGTTTTCACCTAGAAAAATGTGTTTGCTTCTGGCTAGTTTAAAATGTAAAGATGAAAATTTAAATGTGAAGATTTCCATCAAGTCAACAGTGAAGATGCAGAAATCAAATAGCCTATGATATTATATGCCTTCTTCCAACAGATTCCTGAACATGCATTTTGTGGCTATATAGTGAGGAAGGAAACACAGAAAATATCTAAAGACAACGATGCATAAGGTTGAGGTGATATTCTTGCAGGGACATTTCACCTACTGCGAAAGATGCACATCTTGCTCTGAAAGTTAATGTTTTTCAACAAAAACTAAAAATAACTGAAGGACTACATACCATCTCAAAATCACATTTGTTTCAGTATTGTGATGCAATTTGAAATATTTAAAGTCAAACTAATAATCAGCTGCACTACTCAAATTTATTTTTTTTTTCATTCTATGCCAGCAAATTCATTCTAGTGTCTTGATTATGTTCCCAGAATCTCCTTCCCTCTTTTATTACACAAAGTTTCTCTGTAATTTTCTGAGTGACTGTCAGAATCAGCTGATCCACCAAAGAACATGAAAATGGAGTATCTGGATTCAGATTGGTGTTCTTCTTCACCGGGTCAGAAGGGGATTGCAGTACAGAAGAGATGGCACAGCTCTAGTAGGGCATAGAGAGAGTTGTTGTGCTTTGTTGGTCTGAGTCTTTTATTTGGGGTTGCAAATCACTAAACAGTGAAAGTAGCAACTATTAGAAGTGATTCATCAGACTAACATTACTACATCAATCATACTAATATGCAGCAACAATAATGTCATTTTACGTAGTTCTAAAAGTTGATTTCAAAGCACATTCCAAAAGAAGTCAGCCTCAGGTTTCCCTCCAACAAATGGAGCAATTTGGGTTACAAGGTACCCATGTGTTATCAGCATCAATAACAAAATCATATTTCATTAATAGTATGGCAGAGACCCACAACCTGAGCTACTGTTACCCACGGAAAGGGAAGACCCCCCCTCGAAATCTTACTAGTTTCCAGATAAATTTGTGCTGTTACGTACTTATGAAAGAATTAATGCATACATAATCATTTCATATTCTTTTCTGTTCTTTTCTGGATATCTATAAGTCTAAAAAACAAGGATTTTCAACTCCAAAGAAAATCTCAGCCTCCCACACAGGAGTCATGGTATCAGAATGGAATAGCAGTGCAATGGGAATGAGGACAAAACTCTAATCTTGCTATGTTAGATAAACTGTAAGGAAAAAAAAATGTCACAACTTGGTAAGGACAAGGACAAGAATCTGTAGTAAATAGCACATTAAGATTGATAGCGTATGATTTCATAACATTTCTGCAGTTCTCTTGGATATCATGCTTCAGAAAACATGTACATCAACCAGAATGAGTCTAGAGAGAACAGGAATGGCTCTGTATGACAGGAATGGCTGTGTATGAGAAAATGCTGAAGAGCTGGAGTTGTTCTGTCTAGGAGAGGTCTGATAAATTCTTGAATTCACATGTTAAGGAGCCGTAGTTCCTTTAGCACTCTCCTCCATAGCAATAGAGAAAAGTGTAATTTTTCTATGCCTATATGAATATGAAATGGTGAGTTTAAGTGCAGGACGTTCTGATATTATAAAGACAGTTTGTAACAGTATACAAAATGAAGCAATTGAATAAGCTTGCTGTTCAGAGAATTTCTGCAGAATTTTCCATTACTGCTTGTATGGCTGTATGGTATTACATACCAAGAAAAGCCTGGAAAAGGGTTTTCAATGAGGAAAAGCTTAAGACACATACCATGATGATATAGATACACATCTTGGAAAATGACCACTGATGAAGCTAATAAGTTATCAGTAAATCCGAAGCTGAGAGATTGCAAAGTCAACAAAAATATCACTGAAACTAATCAAACATAACAGTTGTTCTCAGGTTACCTTCAGACATTTCTTGAAGAGGAAAGCTGAATGCTTCTAAATCATCACTGATGTTTTTGTAGACTGGGAAATTTTCACGATTTAAAAATTGTTTAGGAAGAGTGCAATTAGCCAAGGTTATATTTAACATAAGGGTAAACGTAATCAAATTGGCAAGGAAGGTTCAACACAAATGCCAGATGAAGAGAATTTATAAAACACATCTTCACAGCTATAGAAGGCATGACAGAAAGCAGTGAATAGTGGGGTTATTCACAGATCCTGCAGAGCTCTCTGTATAACCTCTGATAATATATATAAGCTCTTCTTCAGTCTAAACATTTTTTCTTTTTAAATTTTTTTTTCCTGCACTGCTTCATGCAAGAATGACTGAGCGGGCTTGCTATATTCAGATTACTGGTTGAAGTAAATCAGAGTATACGGAGTATTGCAGCTGGCTTCCTCGGCCACCCGACCTACTTAAGGCTCATCAATTGTAAAGAAGAGGGAACAGTAAATGTGGAATGAAATCAAGAGGTGTCTAGAGCAATTTATGTCTAATTTGCTGGGCATGGATGAGGTGATGTGTGTCTCTGTTTCTAAAAGAACGTAACACTAGCACAGCAGATTTAATGGCACTGATTGGATATAAAGCTCCATCTTACCTGACAATTTTTGCATCTAGGCCTTGTCCATCCTTATCCACTAGCTTACCTGATATTCAAAGTTGGACTGCTAAACGAAGGCCTTAATCTAGATGCCAGAGCCATGTCTTTGTTCACTGGCGTTCATCTCCATCTGAAAAAAACATACATATGAAAGGTCCTCTAATGTATAATTTTGCCTGAAGGAACAGCAAACCCTACTTTAGGGAGACTTGTACATTTCCAGTGTTACAATAGATGGATCTGGTTCACTTCATTTGGATTTCCTTTCCTATTAGATAAACTAAGCTCTCTGGAGCCACTTGTTATCTTGAAGTCTTTCTCAATTTATATTGTCCATCCACATTTTGTCTGGCTAAAAGGAGAGAGAGCTACCAAGACTGTAACTGGTAACTTTGGCTGAACCAAGGAAGGTTGTTCCGTACAGCTGGTGATCCATCTGTACAATTAGTCATACCATATGAAATAAATGACGAACATTTGAGGGAGAACAATGGTTTTAAGACTTAACACCAGGATTTTTCTATGTGGAATGCACTCACCATAGGGTAAAAAAGATCAAAATTAACTGACATGACAAATGCAAAGATATGTGTGTTTTTCCTATATTTAGAATCTTCTTACGGGTGATAAAGAAGCATATCTTATATATAAAGGCAAGAAATTAGTGCTGGTGTACCTGCAATCTTAGCAGTCCAGTAAAAGTACTAGTAGTGGTGGCAGTAGTAGCATTGCAGGTCTAGTTATTGCAGAAAATGAATATAGAAGACAATGAACAATATTACTAATTCATTAAAATTCTCAATCATAATAAAGTTTTATACCCACACTTAGTATTTTCCTATTACTTAATGTCATTTAAATTAATCATCTAAACATAGCAAAGCCTGCCCTTTCCTGCCCTCTGCTTGCAAGGTCAAGGGCACTGGGCTTAGTGGGACTGGAAGCACTGCTTGTGTCTGCCTGAGCAGGTGGAGGGCATCTCAAGGTGACAGCATGTCAAATCCTTTGTTGGAGATGTTGATGGTAATATGCTGGTGGCTTCTTATTTCTCAACATGCAGTCTGCTTAGGGTTGCTTTAATATGTTCTTACACCTTGCAATGTTGTGGTTTTTTTTTTTACTGTGCAAGTTTACACCACACGCAAATTTCCTCTTTGTCATATATTTTAAGGGCATTAAATGCTTCTGTTTTGTTCTTTTTGGTATCCCTGAAGCTGGTTTTGCTCAGCTCCAAGTCTGCATTTCTTTCACTGACCATAGGTGAGTTGTTTATAGCCATGAAGTTCCTGGTGTCTCATTTCTTATCATCCCACCTGTACTTGTCTGTTCTGCAGCTTCTATCCCCACCTCACAAGTCTTTGGCTCTCATACCAAACCTGCATTTCTCTATATTGCATTGTTATGCCAAAATTGATATCTCTGTGGACAGTTTTGGGTCTACATTCATGTTTTAATGGGATAGGGAATAAGAGTATTTTACTATTTCAATATTATAGGATAGAGAAAAACAGTGATTAATTTAAACAAAAGGAACAATTCTTGCTAGTTCCTGCATTTAATGGAAGAAAAATTCTCTAGTTTCAGAAATAAACTAAATATTTAGATAAAAATAATTTTTTTGATCTTTTGCATGTCTTGCAGAAGTTACCATAATGTAAAACAGCTTACTCTAATTCTCTTGAACAAGTCTGTAAACACAATTGCTCCAACTAAAAGAAGTAATCACTGTGCCTTGATTTACAAGGCCTATAACCAATTTTTGTGAGGGAGTCAACACAAACTGTAATTTTCCACGAAATTAATATAGTCCATTACTAAGAATAGCTTCCTCATAGCTTTACTGTGTGTTGAATATATTCAAGAACATGTATTATGCCATCCTTAATGCCAGAGTAAAAAAAAGTTGAATTTTTTAATTCCCCTCCAGAACTATCAGTCAGGGGAGCAACTGCAGACATTTCTGAACCAGAAATGTTTGATGCAGAGGGAGAAATCTTACTGTGCTATCACCCACTTAGTTTCTAAAGCAACCAGAAAAAAGAAATATGTATTTATGCATCAGCTGAATGTCACGTTTATGAAATAGGAAGGTGACTTTTGCAGTACATATATTTTCTACCTGTAAAAACACACTAAAGCTCACAAAAAAAAAATATTTTAAATAAATGTAAACCACCCAAGACACAAACTAACACTTTCTTGCAATTCAAAGAACACTGACATTGTATTAGCTTAACCTGGGCTATTAGGAATGTCTGGGATTGGGGAGGATTCTGTTCTAGGTCCAGAAGGGTTAGTCTTAAGGATTTCTTGTGTGCCTAATATTGCCACATGCTTTCACAGTTGCCTTCACATCTCTCCATCCAAATATGCACCTCCTGACGAATATGTATCTATATTCATAAATATTTCAGCTCATGAGAGAAGGCTAAATGGAGGCAACTTTACAAATGGGGAAAGGCTATAGAGATTTTTCTAGAGGATTTAAGGAGGTAAACAGAGAAAAAACAGCTACATAGGAAACCTTGTGTAAAGACAGTAAAATAATTCCTTTGTGTAGTTACAGCACGAAAAAAGAAGAAAAATCTCATCTAATAAAAGACAGCAGAGTAGCAAAAGACCAAAGTACCAAAAAGTCTTTGAAAGCTCTACCTGTGAGCAGTATAGCTTGATTTCTGCCTTGTTGTTTAGCTGGGAACACTGACATGCAAGTTATATGTGCAGATGTTTGACTGTGATATTTCAAGTCTGATCATTCAGATGGCTTTCTCAATAAATCTTGATGAAAACATGTATCCTAGAGGCAAATTCATCACTAATACCCATTTTAGCTTGCAAGAGTCATTCTATGACATATTGTGTTGCATGCCTGACTAATCCCAGGAGCTGGATGTTCATGGTCATTATGAGATAGACTCTTTCAAGCTCCACATTTAAAACTCCGTCAGCAGCTTCACAGATCATTTTGCTCAGCTAGAAATAATCTGCTGTTTGTCTTCAAAGTAAGGTGGTTTTATTTGTATCACAGTGGCCGTGAATCGTTCTGTTGAAACCTGGCATTGCAGCTTGCCTGGAGACACACTCAGTTAACCAAAGAAGTGCTGGAAACAGCAAAGCTTAACTGAACAAAACAGTCCTGCCACTTCAGCTTCTCTGAAATCCTAAAAATCCTAAAAAAAACCCCCAGTAACATATTAACCGAATGAGGCTAACGATGTCACCTACAAGATTTGTAGCCACCCGTTGGTAGTATTCATTTGGAAGTTGTAATAACAAGATACATTAACATAAGCAAAATGAAAAAGGGTAATTGGGAGGCAAAAGTAGATTAATTTGAAATTCTTTTACTGAGGACCCAGAGAAATCAGAGGTAAAAACCAATTGTTAGATTGTGCATTTATTTGTCTCCTATGTAACACTCTCTAATGATTTGAACAGCTGAAATTCTAATTCGAATATTTAAAATTCTTTTACTTTTTCACATAAAAAAGTCTTGATAGAAATTTTCTGCTGATCCAAGACATATATTCTCAACTGCACCCCCATTCCTGCTCTTACTGCTGTAAAGTAGCATAAGTTCTTCATTTTTCAGATCAGTTCCAGAGATATTTATTTATAAAGAATAGCCCATTACCTTATGCATAGTTCTATTAAAATAAATAGAACTAATTCGGAACTAAGACAACCCCATATTAGAAGTTTATTGTTTAAAATCCTATCTTCAAAGTTAAAAAGCAACACAAACCCAGATAAAAGGAGCAGAATATTTGTTGTCTGCAGAAATTTAAACACTGCACCCTCCCAAGTATCAAAAGAAGTGACACAAACAATCTAAGGAGTGAGATTTTAAAAAGTACTTTCTAGTGAATCTCACAATAGTACTGACTACATTTTATGCAATTTAGAGATTTGACCTAGCTCTGTTATTATATATTGAATTTGAAATCCATCACTAATTTTTCAGACACGTGCCTTGATGTCTTGCAGTAGTCTAAATAATCTGCTACAGATAGTGAGGATGGCTTTGAGAACAAAGTTATTTCATATGAATAATGTCTATATATTCTGACTCGTATTAATAATACATCATCCTGGTGTCAAAACATTTATTAAAGCTTTTGATCAGTTGATGAGTTTAAAGACTGTTTTGGCTTCTTAATTGTCATCAATAAAGACCTGTAGTGAAGAAAAATTAACGTGCAGGTAATGTTAACGTGCAATTTTCTGTCAGTAGCATGTTTAATTCTTAGGCAAGTTTCATGATATTAACAATTTTTTCCTTGGATAAATTTTGCCTTTAAGGATATATTTCCCTTCAGCAAGCATAGCTGAATACCCTTTCTAATATAAAACAATAAGGCATGGATCCTGGGATACTGAAGAATTCACTATATAGAATTTAAGCTAACATTAAGTTGTTTATAAACCAAGTAAGACGACTTCCTACAGCTTCCTGCCTAATAAAACATCTCAAGATCAGCTCGGTAGCCTCACAAAGCATCTTCTAGAATAACATGAAGAAAAACAGCTTTTGAAGTTCTGTGTCTTTACAAAAACTTAGTGATCCACCTGAATTATGAAATAGACCCACTGGTGGCTCTCTGAATTTGCATCTTACCATTCCTTAAACCAAAAATCAGAAAGCATTCACACTCCAAGATTGATAGTTTTGTCTTTGTCTTAATATGCTTTGGAAAATTCGTTAGAATAATACAAAGAAATTTTTGCTTACATTTTGCTTCTTTTCATAAGATTAAAGATTTTGTGTAATGTTTTTAAAGAATGGTTACCCATTCAAAATAAATCTAATTGAATCTTATAGATTTTAAAACATTACCATGAATACAAATGGAAATTGTTCAAGAGACATTTTTTTTAGGTATTTACAACTAAAAATAATTTTTTTTTTTACATTACAAACCTAAATAATTTTTATGTTTTTTCTTTAAAAATCTGTGTTATCTTAATTTTTGAGTCAGATACCTCTTGGAAAATCCTACATTTAAGAATAGTTTCAGTTGTGTAAATTTGGTTATCAATGTGAATTTATTAATTTGTAGTTTCTTCTTCCCTTCTCTGATTAGTGGTTATTCTGGAATTTGTATGCCACCATCATGTTGTCTTGATCTTTGACGTTTTGTTAATATTCTGATATTTAGATTTCAGAAATTCTTAAATTTCAGAAATCGTTAAATTTCCAAACAATATTGGTAATTGATAGATATTTATTTTCTTTGTCCTTTTTGTAGGTGGAATCAAGTTGCCAGGCAAGGTGTTTGGATTAAAAGAAAATATGCCTTGCACGCCTCTATAGTTTGAAGGGTTTGATCTTCTGAAGGAAACTGTTGCCTCTACATTTTTTCACGTACATAGAGCTGAAAGGATGTTTGAAATAGCAGATGCTGCAAACACGTATCCCCCATTAAACTCGCTTGATCCTCCTGTTTAAATTAATCATTAAAAACATATTTCAATTCTCTGCGGCATCCTGCTGTTTTCCATCCTGTCTGTGGGAGTTTCCATCCTGCTGTTATCAACTCTTTCAATAACAGTTAGCAGGAGCTGGGACTGGACCATCACATCATACAGAACTTCAAGAATTAGGCTAGAAGATGGAAGACAGTAAATAAGCCCCTCAGCTGGGCTCCCTTACCCAGGAAAGGCTGGACCAGATGAAGTTTTGAGGTCCTGTCCAGCTTGAGGGATTCTATGATTCTCTGACTCCGTGACAACACAGCAATCACCTGCAGTGTCTTTGGTATCACACAAAGCCAGGGGTCAGCTGGTGTGATTCCAGCGACTCCCAGAGGAGATAACAAGGCAAAGGAAGCCCTTTGGGAATGAAAACTGAGATTAGCTCAGCTGGTTAGAGCCTGGTGTTAATAACACCTAGGTTGTGGTGTTCAATCCCTGTATTTGCCATTCACTGAGGAGTGGGACTCAGTGATCCTTGTGGGTTCCTTCCAACTCAGAATATTCAGTGAAATTTCTGTGAAAGGATTTGGGCTGGGAAGTAGTCAGCGTGGATGGATTAAATGTTTCACAGACAAAAATCCTGGGTTTGGGGAAGGTAAAAATAGTAACAGGAAGAAGTCTGAAGTCTTTAATCCTGAGACTTTATGTCCAGGCAAAAGGACTGGCACGACACAGGTAAAAGAGAAAATACATGCAATGCTAAAAATGCTTTGTGTGTAGAGTGATCAGTAGATTCTGCTCCATGACTGGGACTTCATAGCCCAATTTCAGTTCAGACAACAGTCACAGAAGTAATTAATATTATTGTTATTACACGAGAAGAGAGGAAAACCAAAAATGCATGTTTACGTGAATAAGCTTCTCCTTTATTCAACATTTGCACATCTTTAACTTATCGTCCCTTATTATTATTCTAAAATCATTCAGAACATTAATTAATTAATTCTCTAGCATGAAGAGTAATTTTAAGTTTTAAAATTGATTTTACTCAGGTTTAAACCCCCAACATGGCTTCTCTAACCAGCATTACAAGGCTCTACACCCATTCTTTTCTTCCAAATCACTTTTATCAGGGGATTCTGTACTTGTTTCCATGTTGGCTGGCGTAACTTTGTAAGCACAGAATTAGCAATTACACTGAAAGACGTTTTTTTAAAAGCTATGGGGCATTCCCTCCATTCCAAAAATGAAACTATTAAATAACTAAATATCCAACCAAGTACAAAAATTTCACATATAAAAAGATGTTTCTGTTCCAATTTATATTGCAGTTAAATCAAACAACTGTTTTTGTCTCTACACAAGTGTTTGGGCCTCTCCAGAAACCAAAACCTGATGCTTTCCAAATATCCATAACCAGATGAGCTTAAAAAGAAGCTACTTTTCATTAAATAGATCATCATGAAAAGCTATTTCACTTTTTGCTTTGACTAATTGGCCAACAGCTGATATAGAGCAGTTGTCTGGTGTTAGAAGCTAGAGGAGGAGATCTGGCTTCTTTACATCTTGGAAATTATTACTGTAGAATTTGTAACAGGGCCAAACTCCCTAGCAGACCATGAAGGGTAATACAGTATTGGTTTATTATCTGTTCAGTGTATTCCTCTTCTTGTTCTTTCATTTGTTTGTTTTTAAGGATTGCAAAAGTTAATGTACTCCTCTGAACCATCATACACAGTATACCCAAAACTTATTGAAAACAAGAAGTAAAGAGGTTAATAATTCCTGATGAAGTAAATAAACTTGCTTCTGATGAGGGCATCTTTCTGAAAAATCATCATATCTAATCTTACATTGCCCCCTATCCTCCAGTGCAGCTACAGTTTTGATCAAATTTGCTCCTAACCCACATAATCAATAGACTTAAATCGTGAATGAATTCTTAGATATCGTCTGCCCTTGCCTGTATAATCTTTGAAATTTGAAAAATGTATTGAGAAGAGCAGAGGTAACTGAAGAAATTTATTTATTCATTACAAAACCAAATGTCTAATTATTTCTATAAACTTCCCCCTGCATCCAGTTGACAGAAAATAGCTCTGTTCTGGTGATATGTGTTTGGGTACAGCAGTCCTGATATTTCATCTTCTTTTTTAAAGAGCTTCCTGTCTTTCTTATCTGTATGTTAAAGAAGAAGAAAACTAATTGAAATGGAAATAATCCTGAACATTTGATTATGTGCAATGCACATTGAAATTATACACACAAGTATTTATGACACAATAGCAGCCCTGCACTAATTAATAATTACGTTTGATTACTCAGTTCCAGTGAGGATTGCTCAGAGGCTTCACTCTCCACAACTGTTAAGATGTTTTAACCAGAATCTCAATGCAGCTTGATGTAAATTAGATAAGAAAGTTCTTTTGCAATGTCATTAGCTTGTGTCATTAGGTGAGGCAGCAGGATGGCATTAAATGAGAGCAAAGAGGTAAAAATAGCACAAGAAAAAAAAGTTAAGACAGTGACAAGAGGAGACAAGCTTTTTCCAACAAGCCTTAAAATATCAATGTCATGTTTAGCCAAATAGCACTCAAAGGCCAACCAAACTCTCTTGCAACTATTGCCTAATGTTTTTCTCAGACTTCCTTGTTAAGGATTAATAGCCTGTATCAATAAAGTAAAAATGTCCACATTTTGTCCAACACAGTTGCTGACCATGAAATGGATATATTTTTACTGCAACAGATACTGGGGTGAGCAGATGCTAGAAATGGAAATTTCAATCGTATTTGCCACCAACATACAAAAGTAAGCATATTCAGAGAGGTATTTTCCTTACAATAACTCTTCTGCAGTTGCTAATGGTTTATGCCACAGCATAAATTAATTATTCATTAACATAAATCAGTGTTAGAATAAGAAATTATAGGGAGTACAAGTAAACGTAGGGGTTGCCAATACAGACACAGCTAGTCTTTCAGACTCTCTCAGGGCCATAACACAGAGGTTTCAAAAGCACCACTATTTCAGTAAAGGATATCATAAGAAATATAAGTTTTCTATTACTGGAAACAGGGAGCATAATGCTCCCTACATTAATCTATGTATCTTGTTCATTCAATAAACCACTTAAGGAGACTGTGGGACAGCTGGGACAGCTTGCCTTAAGCAGAATGACAAGCATCTATGCCTGCTGAGAGCCTGATTCTGCGTTTTTATAGAGCTTCAAATGTGGTTACTCTCAAAAAACTCATTCTGGACTACAGGAGGAGCACCTGGCCAGCTCTCACCGCCAACTTTATCACTGTGCCACCAACTCCCAAGGCTCTCTCAGACATCTCGAGGCATATTAGATGAGAAGGACCTGTAACATTGTAATGTCTGACAGATTTGACCAGAGCAGATTGAGTAGAACACCTTAGAGAACAAGTTCATCTGTGTCATTAAAGGAACATGTGACCTTATCAGAAGCATAAGGGCAATGGCAGCATCTCTCATCTTATCAGTTTTTCTCCCTTGACCCAAAACATTGTATGGAGTAAGAATTGTCATCTTTGTTTTACAGACTAAGGCATAAAGAAATTACTTGCCCAGCATAAACCAGCAGATGAACGGTATGGCAAAGATTTTGAAGGTCACAATCTTTGATTCAGAGTGATCCCAAAGTGCATCCAAAGAAGAGTAGCTATGAACAGAAGTGGAAAGAAAGGAGACAGACACACCAATCAGCATATATTTGTATGGATTTCCTTACTCTTACATGTGTTTTATCCAGACCCTCTATGAAGTTTTTCAGTGTCCAGCCAACACCTTAAATATACTTGTTCATACCATCCAGCACAGGAGACAGACAACTTCCAAGATGTACTCCTCTGGAATGTCACAAGGAAGAATCCCTCAGGAATGAATTTGGAAACTGAAATTACTTACCTTAGCTCACTGAAAAATACTGCTAGGGCTCAAGACTGCTGAAAACAGCATCTACTATGACAGATTTGACTTTTTTTGCATTCACTAGAGCCTGGGGGTTACCACGGACAAATATAAGCTGTAGGACAATTCTTCTTCCAGTTAATGCCATTCTCCTACTAGAACAAGAAGAAATAATAAGAATTCACTTGCTTCTGTCTTGCAAAACATTTAGTATAAGAAAGGAATACTGGCCGTAGTTTTCTACAGAGAAGAAAACAATTTTGAGTCATTTTTGGTATGGATCCCAAGGGCTTACCTTCTAACATTTATTATTGGAATGATCCTATTTGGTGCTATTTAGCAAAACAAAAAAATGTTTGAAGACAGTATTTCTTTAAACAAAATATACACCCATGGAAAATGATCCCTTTTTCATCTCTTAAAATTCCCCCTCCTCCTCAAAAAGAAAGAATAAAATCTGCATATTGACAGGAAAATTCATGCATTTGTGTGATTCTTATAAAGATGTTACTGGAGATTTCTCTGCCACAAGTTTGATTTCAACAACTTACAAAATCCTGAGTCAAGCACATGTGTAGGTAAGAAAACAAAAACTAAACCACAAACACCACAAATGGAAAACCCAACTAACGACAAAACCACTTACACCACCACCAGTATCCCATTTACACACTTTTTGTTGTACATTAATCATGCTGCCAGCCTGAACTGTGGACAATTAAGACAGCAGCTCCTACTGTAAAGCAGATCAAATCCTCTTAAAGTTGCATATGGCCGTTTAATCTAAGTGCACTGTACAGAGGACTTAGTTCTAGTCCTCACCCCACATGAATCAGCTCAAACTCTGGAACTGACCTCATTTGGCATCTGTCAGAAACTAAAAGCAATAGCACCCAGCGGTTCACTTTAGCAAAATATACAATTGCATAAATGAATTATAAAACTATAAATTTAAGTTGAATATCTTTTAGAAATTCCATGTTCCATGATAAAAATTCAGGTTTTAATTCGACTTAGGTCTGTGATTTTAATGCCTTCTAAACAAAGCTTATCCAATTCCAATTCCTGTCCAAAAATTCCTTCCTGCGTTTTCTCATTCTGTAATAAGATTCTGTCATGGCACACAGAATTCCTTTCTGCCCTAAAATAGAGCTCTTTTCTCAGGGTGAAAGAGCATTTCAATGTCAGTTATCATCGCTGAGGAAAGCATTCAGCAAGCTGTTTACCACTGGTTAGAAAAGAGACTGTAGCCCTTTATACCATTTCTGAAAAGCTGGAGTTTCTCTAACCTCCTTTGCTCCCCACCAAGAATGATACTTGTATTCATCTATTACCTGAAGCACTGGTCAATAAAGAATTATGTAAGGGCTCTTCTACTTCCCCTGCATAACTTGCTGTCGAAGGAGTCTTCGTAGTTTCAGCAAGGAGCCATGTATTTCCCACAGTAAATAATGGCAGTAGAATACACTGTTAAAATTTGCATTTTGAAGCATTTGAAGGGAAGACTAGGTCACAAGAAAAATAAATATGAGGAGGGAGACAGAGAAGAGTGTACTGGGACACAGACTAATAGAATATGCTGAGTTGGAAGAGACCCATCTGTATCGACAAGTCCAACTCCCAGACCTGTGCAGGACACCCCAAGAAGCACAGTATGAACCTGAAAGTGTTGCCCACATGCCTCTTAGATGCAGACAGGTGATGTGACCACTTCCTTGTGGAGTGCTCCACCACCTCCTGGGTGAATAATTTTTTTCCTGATACCCACCCTACACCTCCTGACTCATGATCACACTGCTGAGGGACGTCTGAGGTTTTCTTTGCAATGGCTGCACCTGACTGCTTCTGGCTCCAAAGGAATTAGGCACCTCCATCAGAACCCAGACAGAAGGAAGTCATGTATTTCAGTCACTAGGAGAGGTTGAACGGTGTTGTGCTGACAGGCTGGTGGTAAAAGAAAGAAAATAAGCAACTAAAAGATGGGAATTCATGAAGGGGAAACTGCTAGTAGAAGGATGGGGGGGATGTCACTGTTGCCAGAGGCCAGACACTGAGAAGGCAAAAATTACATGCCAAACCCACAGTGGACTTTGAAAAGTAAACTAGTTTAGGAGGCCAGTAGTAAGGCAGAGGCGGGACTAAGGCAGAAAAACCCTTTACAAGAAATACCAGAACAACAACAAAGCCTGTCCTTAAAAAAAAAAACCAACAACTCACTACTTTTTGGTGTACAAAAAAAATCAGACATTTCCCCCTCTATCCATGAGTCCCCCTGAAACCACTGATAAAGTGTCCCATTTACTGTTGGTCCACGTGGAGAATTTCTATTATCTAGTGAAAAGCACTTCATACTCAGCTTGAGTAGTAGGAATTTGTTGATAGAGTTGAAGGTGCCAAGTTCTGAAGAACCATGAAGTGTCAACATTTAATGGAGAAAGTACTGAGTGTTACATTGCTTTTTTGCATTGTAGAAAATTATATAAAATACCATACAAAAACGAATATTCATCTTATAGTACTTTGAAAGAAAATAACCACAATTGTAGAGACAAATGTTTTTGAAGACTATAAAGTGGTAGAAACATTAAAGCAGTCTCTATTAATATTATTGCAATGTACATCATATTTTTGTATAGCATTCCTGCCAATGTACTACTCAGAACAGGTTCCCTGACTCTGGAATATCTTGCCAAGTTTAAAAAGTGGTGTTTTTTGCTTTGATATGTAAATGTAAGCACTTATTTTTAGCTAATAGGTTATTGCTACAGGGAAGTACCACATGATAAAACGTTTACATATTACAAGTTACACACACCTATAGCAGAAGCATCTCTGCAACTCATTTCCGGCATTATATACTAGATTTTATACTTTATTTTTAGTGTCCCATGAGCAAATATCAAACAAAAATTTTGTCACAAAATGTGGAATAAAAATGGTTTCGTTTTCTAGAGTCTGATAAAATCAAACATGGAATCAAATTTACTCATAACTAAATTAGGAACATTTTAGTTAGGAAAATAATGATGATAAATTGACATAATTAGTTTAATTCAGTTTACCCATGCTGTTTTGGTATAAATTTTTTAATGGTGATGTAGCTAACAGAATATAAAATATTAAGTTATCCTTTCATTATCCAATGGAGTTGCAAAGGAATAGAGAACTGTGAACACAGAGATACCCACAGAGTGGTTTTCCTAGCAACAGGAAGAAGAAATATGCTGACAACTTTTTATACCTTCATCAAGTTAATGGTGGCTCACCAGCACAGTTCATAGATAAGAAATCTATTTCATTTATAAAACAGAATAATTTAAAATCAGTTGATATTGCATCCCAGCCATGTTTTCCTTCTCAAATCTGAGAGAAAACATTATTTCAGAAGGGTTCATGTTTGGTCGAAGGTTCTTCAAGGGCCAAAATATTAAACAAAAAAAAAAAAATCTGGGTTATTTGGAGAAAGTTAGACTTTGCCTAAGCTTGCAACTTGGTGCTCAAAAGTTATACAGCCACCACACTTCACTTGGTGAGGTTCTCCAGGGCAGAATCCAGAGAAATCTGAAGACACTCCACTTTGGCCACAATGCAGACTGAATGCATCAACTGTACCGAGCACAATGCTAAGCTTAAAGAAGAAGGTATTGTTCCAGTGTCAGATGTATTTGCTTGGCCTCTGTGGCTCTTAAAGACAATCCCATAATTTTTAAATCAGAGCTGGCTTGCAAGACACCAGGCTGGAGTGAAAAAGTCTTCTCAAAAAGAAAATATTTTTGTATTTCTAAGGTATTAAGTCATTACAGTGAATTTTCCTCACTCCCTGCAAAGGGGGAAACACTTTTTTCTGTTTTGATTTATATCCATCGATTAATTTATATTATTACCATCACAGTTGCATGAGAACCTCACAATGTCTCTAGGATCTAGAGAGGTCTTAACCTAAAGAATCTACAGGAAATGGTTATAGGAGCAAAGTACTCATCAGAAACAGCCATCTATTTTCAAACCATTCCAGTCTTTTGTTCAAGGAATACATAAAACTTAACTGTTGAATCTTCTGTGTGCTCACTTATGTTACTGATTCTAAATGTGGGAAGTAAATCCTTACAGCAGTATCCTCTTCTGAGAAAACTTCTGCTACTCATTCAAGAATCTTTCCCTGAAACCCCAACCATCATGATCAAGTGCCTGGCTAACTGCAAAGCCAGTGCCTCTTCACTGCAGTCTAGATGCTCATATGGTGGGAATTTATGGAGAGCCACTCAGAGCTGAATTGAAATTAAAGTGAGTTTGAATTCAGTAAAACAAATAATGTTTTGCTATCCATCCAGGAATTCAATCTCTTCTACTTGCTGTTATAAACCCAGATGCATTTTATGTTATCACAAAAATAAAAGGGAGGAAAGAGTTAAGAAAAAAGACTATTCCAAAATGTATCTTAATAGTAAGGGTCACGTAATAAGCTTCCCTCTCCTTCCTTGGGCTAGACTTTCCAAACTGAACTTGGTCCATTCAGTCTTGGCACCTAAATTAGGGGTATTCCTCAATTCCCTCTGCAATTAGTGATGAGATGTGAACTTCTGGTAATTCACATTTTAGATGGGCTAAATCATCTTCTGGAGAACTCCGAACCCTTTCTCCCTGATCTGAGAAAGTGCCTCATACAGGTGTATAGGTTCAATAGCGTCACCACACCTTCCTGCCTCTCTAAACCTCCACAGAGCTAGAAACAATGCAGCTCATACCACTTATGAAACTGATAACTGTTGAATTGTTTGCATTTGTATCCTTTTTTATAGGAGAGCAGGCTTTGAAGAGAAAGCAATACAAAAGACAAGAGAACAATTTCTGTGTTTGAATCCTAATTTAGTTCTGGAGTCTGTTACCTTCAAGTTGGAAGCTGGTGGCATTCAAGGCAATTATCCTGTCAATGTATTACATGCTCTGATTGTGACA
Source organism: Empidonax traillii (assembly GCF_003031625.1). Classification (NCBI taxonomy): domain Eukaryota; kingdom Metazoa; phylum Chordata; class Aves; order Passeriformes; family Tyrannidae; genus Empidonax; species Empidonax traillii. The sequence goes on along the minus strand of NW_020956302.1, from coordinate 9,668 downwards.
GCAACACAATGATGGCATTGCATTTGCAGGGCTGGTCTCAGACAGGATGACAGATGGCATCTCCATTGCATAGTGCTGTCCCCAGAGAGATTTAAAAAACAAATGAGTAGTTTTCAAAGATAATATTAAAGAATAAATAGTGATGATTATTCATGCAATTTAGGCAATGTTAAACTGTATCCAGCAGCAATCAATATTCACTGGAACTCAGTCTCAGTCCCTGAAATTCCTGAGCAACACCTTCATTTGAAAGATGAATAATAACCGTGAGGAGTGCCAGTATCAGTGCAGTAAATATGCAATGGAATAAGACCAGCAAATAAAGATGTTTGGGCAGCCCCTT
>NW_020956302.1:4433-9263 GCF_003031625.1 Empidonax traillii | reverse complement strand
TGTCCCCAGAGAGATTTAAAAAACAAATGAGTAGTTTTCAAAGATAATATTAAAGAATAAATAGTGATGATTATTCATGCAATTTAGGCAATGTTAAACTGTATCCAGCAGCAATCAATATTCACTGGAACTCAGTCTCAGTCCCTGAAATTCCTGAGCAACACCTTCATTTGAAAGATGAATAATAACTGTGAAGAGTGCCAGTATCAGTGCAGTAAACATGCAATGGAATAAGACCAGCAAATAAAGATGTTTGGGCAGCCCCTTCTACTCTCCAGAGAATCTTCACTGGTTGAAAGGCTTTTAAAATGTGTAAGAGTGGTGTGAAGTACCTGACTCTTGAATTTCACCCACAAAAAATGGTGTATCTCCATCTTGTCTTAATAATGTCTAATACCCTGTATGTAAATTTGATATATAAGATAACAAAAATCCACTGACACTCAGCATTATATTCAACAATTGCTTATTGGCAGAGTTGCCAAAAGCAATATGAAAATCTTGCAAGGGATCATACATTCAAAACAAGAAGATTAAGCATTCTATCTGCTAATTCCTTAGTACAAGTCTGTGTTGAAAGATTCAGTGGAAAACAAACATATACTTTTCTAATTGCTTTGGTAAAAACTGAGAAGACTAGGAAAATTCTTGAATGGGAAATATTTTCTGAATTTAACTAAATATTTCCTATGATACTGAAGTGTTTCATCGTGATACAGTGTCGACCCCAAAAGCAATCCAGCAGGAGAGGGTGAAGCTCTGCCCCTCCTGCCATCAGGCAGATGGAGCAAACTGAGTAGATGGGGGGAAATGGGAACAGGCCCCCGATTGAAGAGGTAAAGGTATCTCCTCCTGACCCCCATCACCTACCATGGTGCCCTTAAAGAACAGATCTGAGGCCCTGGGCCCAGAGGGCAGTCAAGAAGAGGATCTGTCTGGAGGGTCTCCCAGTTGCACCCCATCTACTAGACAGGTGACAACCACAACTATAAGGAAAAAAAGAAGGGTAGTTGTAGTCAGTGACCCCCTTCTGAGGGGAACTGAAGGCCCCAGATGCCAACCGGACCCATCCCACAGGAAAGTCTGCTGCCTTCCTGGGGCCCAGGTGAGGATTATTAGTAGGACACTCCCTGAGCTAATCCAGTCCTCCGATTATTATCCATTGCTGGTGGTCCAGGCTGGCAGTCACGACATCAACGAAAGAGATGGGAGCCTAATTAAAAAGGACTTCAAGGCACTGGGTCGATTAGTTAATGGGACAGGAGCACAGGTGGTGTTTGCCTCACTTCCTGAAGTTGTAGCAGGGATGAATGAGGAGAGGACTAGGAAAGCCCATATTATCAATAAGTGGCTAAAGGATTGGTTCCATCAGCAGAACTTTGATTTTTGTGACCATGGGGAAAATTCCATGATCCCTAGTCTCCTCAAATCAGATGGCCTTCATCTATCTAGCAAGGGCAAAAGGACTATAGCCCATAAGTTGTTGGGGCTGATCAGGAGGGCTTTAAACTAGGTTTGAAGGGGGAAGGGGTTGAAACCAGGATCTCCAGAGATGAGCCCAAGGATGGAAAGCCAAAGTTAGACGTGAAATCAGCAGCCCAGCTGAAGTGCATGTGCACCAATGCATGCAGTGTGGGTAACAAACAAGAGGAGCTGGAAGCCATCGTGCAGCAGGAAAGCTGTGACGGAGGTGCCATCACAGAAATGTCAGGGGATGACTCACATGACTGGAGTGATGCCATGGATGGGTGCAAGCTCTCCAGAAGGGATAGACAAGGTAGGAGAGGTGGAGGGGTGGCTCTGTATGTTAGAGAGTCTCTTGACTCTGCAGAACTTGAAGGCAGTAAGGATAAGATTGAGCGCCTGTGGATCAGAATCAGGGGGAGGTCGACAAGGCTGACAAACTGGTGGGATTCTGGTATAGACCACCCAGGCAAGATGATGAGAGTGATGAATTATTCTATAAGCAGCAGGTAAATGTCTCAGAATTCCCAGCCCTTGTTCCTGTGGGCAACTTTAACCTGCCAGATGTCTGCTGGGAGACAGGAAGCCTAATAGCCCCCCTGTAATCCAGGAGGAAACAGGGACCTACTGAGCCACTTGGATCCTCACAAGCCCATGGGACCAGATAGGATCCACCCTGGGGTGATGAGGGGGCTGGTAGAAGAGCTCACTAAGCAACTCTCCATCATTTACCAACAGTCCTGGCTCACTGAGGACGTTCCACATTATTAGAAGTCAGTGAGTGTCACATTCAACCATAGAAAGGGCCGGAAGGAGGACCCAGGAAACTGCAGTCCTGTCAGCCTGACCTCAGTGCCTGGCAAGGTTACAGAGCAGATCATCCTGAGTGCAATCACACAGCACCTACAGGATGGACAAGGGATCAGAGCCAGCCAGCAAAGGTTTAGAAAGGGCAGGTCCTGTCTGACCAACCTGATCTCCTTTTATGATCAGGTGACCCACCTGGTGGATGAGGGAAAGGCTGTGGATGTGTCTGCCTGGACTCCAGCACAGCCTTTGACACCGTGTCCCACAGCACACTCCTGGAAAAGCTGCAGCCCATGTTGGACAGGGCACTCTGTGCTGGGTCAGGAACTGGCTGGAGGGCCAAGTGCCGAGTCCTGCACTTTGGCCACAACAACCCCTGCAGCGCTACAGGCTGGGACAGAGTGGCTGGAGAGCAGCCAGGCAGAAAGGGACCTGGGAGTTTGGATGGACAGGAGGCTGAACATGAGCCAGCAGTGTGCCCAGGTGGCCAAGAAGGCCAGTGACATCCTTGCCTGGATCAGGAACAGTGTGGCAGCAGGAGCAGGGCAGTGATCCTTCCCCTGTACTCTGTGTTGGTGAGGCCACACCTGGAGTGCTGCGTCCAGTTCGGGGCCCCTCAGGTCAGGAAGGATATTGAGGTGCTGGAGCAGGTCCAGAGAAGGACTTGCTGGTGAAGGGATTAGAAAACAAGTCTTATGAGGAGAGGCTGAGGGAGCTGGGGTTGTTGAGCCTGGAGAAGGGGAGGCTCAGAGGAGACCTCATCACTCTATACAACTCCCTGAAAGAGGGATTTAAGTGAAACTAGATAGATAGTTATCTCTGGGCAGTTCTATGAGGGTAGAAATAGGTCATGAATTACTTTTTTTTTTTTTACATCACAACAACATATACTCATAAATAATTCCCTTGTCTGGTGAATATACTTTTAGCGTATCTGCTGAAGAAACTTCTCACCAGTATGAATTAGAGAATCCCAGCCACTCTCTAGAAAGTAAACATGTTTCTTGGTGGTTTTTTTCATTTCTAAATTGCAAGAAAAGAAGACCTAAAAGCAACATAAACTGGAAAAAAATAAAAATGAATTCATATCTCTCCAATTTTACAGCTTATAAGATTCAGTACTCTTGATATTTTAAACTATAAATTTCCTAAATAAGCGAGAGGACATTAACCAAGAATAAAACAACATTATCATGCCAGCATCTACCAACACACCTTTAAAGGTTTGACATCTTGCACTTCTAGTATTGCTCCTCTAATGCCTTAGGAAAAAAAGCAAAACATTAGAAAAACTTGTGAGGACATATATCTTAAAAAAAAAAAAAAAAAAAATAATTTTTTTGAGTAAGTTGAAGAAATGCTAATTCAACCTCATTGATGCAGAGTATCTTTCTCTTTACTAACCATCCTATCCTCTGTACACTCAAAGTTCTTCAGAATGAAATTGTCCCACTTTTATTCAGTCATCTAAATGAGATCTCTTAATTAGAAATAGAGTCTGCTTTGATTCTCTTGACAGCTACTAGAGAGAGATATGCCCTTCAGCTGATACTGGATTTTGTTATTAAAAAGCTCCCTGAATTAAAAAATGTTTATCACAACTCTGTTTAATATCATCTTCATTATTATAAAGTAACATTGATAATTTAAGCTAGTTCAAAGTAACTTTAAAGCATGCAATCAATGGATTTTACGGACAAAATCGTTCTGTCTTCCAGAACAGCAAGTAATGGTCAATGAATGCAGCTTTTACCCTACTCAGTAATGAAACAGAGAATTAGAAAAATTGAAGAACAATTAGAACAAGTTATCAAATGAGGCATTGGGGAAGGAGTTATAATTTACAGCAATCTTTTCCACTGATTAAGGGAATTAAGAACCTAAGAATCCACCTTTATTAATTCTTTATTTCACCTCCATTTTAGCTTATTCTTATGAAGTCTCACAAAATACAACTGAATTCTTTGACATGCTTTAGCATCCTAGTAGACAACCAGTGACGTTGAAGCCATTCAGCTGAAAATAACAATAATCTAACAAAAATAGGTTTTCCACTAGACTTTCTAAAGAATATGGCTACCTTTCCTTAAAAGTGGAGCTCAATAATTAGTAGCGGTGAGTACCTAATAAGGCACTCCCATGAATGAAACTGAAAAGTATCATTATGATTTCACCACTAACTTCTTGTGATCTACAATTGAAAAACAACAACAAAAAAACCCCATTTCAACATCCTATGCATGCCCTACATCTCACTGTACTTGACAATATATACTAAAAAAAAATGAAAAATGTAAAAACGTCAGAAAATATAACTGAGCTATGTTCCTAGATTACTTAAACATTCCCTGCTGTACTGGCTATGAAGACTTGATTACGCTGATCCTCAGCAGGTAGGTTTTACAAGCCACCTAACATTCAGTAAAAACAGACAGTATACATGTCAGAGGAAGTGAATGGATGGAGGGAGGGATGGATGGATGGATGGATGGATGGATGGATGGATGGATGGATGGATGGATGGATGGATGGATGGATGGAGGGAGGGATGGATGGATG
>NW_020956302.1:1598-3141 GCF_003031625.1 Empidonax traillii | reverse complement strand
CATTTTATTCCTGTAGAGTTTCAGGGAATATCAGAGAGCTTTAAGGATTGTTTAGAAACTCCACGTCAAGTATGATACAGCTGATACTACACAACTGAGATGGGGAATAGAGTACTTAGTCTCACTCCATTTCTCTAGAATGTATTTTTAAATTATTCTAAGTTAAAAATGGTCATATAATTTTTTTTTCATCAAAAATTTATAACAGAAAACTACAGTATGAAGGGTTTAGGAGATCACCCACACTACAATCTTCTTCTCTCAAATGAGTGAAGATGTCCAAAAGACCGAAAGGTTAATGACATTTAGGTACTTTACTACCAAATCTCCTGAAATATCTTTTAAGTTTTCCTCATATGTTACAAGTCAGCAGGAGTTAAAAACATGCATGAACTGTCAAAGAGTGTTGTGAACCAAAGACGAGTGCACTATAGTAGATACTTAAATGAAGTTTAGCAATTTAGTTATTATTATGTCTCATTTCTCCTTTTTACTTCACTGTTATTGTAAAACAAACAATGAACTTGCATTTTATTGACTTAAAAGCCACCTAGAATACCAAAATACAGTAATCTGTAGTTAGCATTCTTCTCAGGAAGGTGTTTCATCATGCTCATTCTACCTCTCTTTTAACGAAAAGCTTTTCTTTCGTTGTTGCCAAATGTTTTTGGAAAACGTCAAATTTATTTGACTTGGTTTCAAGTTATTTCATTTATTTAATTTTTTCTGTATCTACAAGTGCCCAATGTTGGGTTTTTTTCCCCTGAGAAATATTTGGTTTAGGCAAGCAACAGCTTGATGCTGTCCTGGTACCTTTAAAATACCACCTGATTTTAAAATACTGCTGCTGATTTGGATCAGCAGTGACTATCAAAATTATTATAGTATCCCAAAACACTGAAACATTGGGTTTTTTTCCTCCTGTCTGTGCATATCTTGCTTTTACCATATAAACACCAGTTTTTCTGTATGTTGAAGTCAACAGAACATTTGCTAGTGAATTCAATGGAATTGGAAAAGGTTGTGCTTGTGTCTTACTATGCAATGCATCCCCCATGAGCAAATTGCATTCAACTGACACTTTACCCTACTGACACAAATGATCACAGATGCAAATCATGAGGGCAGTTTTCAGTCAGACTGAGAATGGAAAAGAAATTCTGTTTCTGATTGAGCATATAAATCTCTCCCCTTCTGAAATCAATGGAAAACCTTAAGCAGGCTTCTATGGGGCCAGTATTATCCCTCGTTTTCTTGGTACTCAAAGATGTTCTGAGTTCAGTTACCCCGAACATATCTTCTCATCAATTTTAGAAAGAGAAATAGATTTTTTACTTTCTTATTGTTAAGGAAGAGAAACCTAAACATAGGTATCTACCACTGGTAAAGTTATATTCTGCTGAATATAATCATTCACACACTAAAAATGTTTATCATTCTAACTGCATTTGGAAAGAATCTCCAATAGTGATAAGATGACTATGCCAAGCTTTAGCTCAGATTCAGTGCTGGATTTATACCTCCTTAGAATAAAAGATTTAAA
>NW_020956302.1:0-1577 GCF_003031625.1 Empidonax traillii | reverse complement strand
CATTTTATTCCTGTAGAGTTTCAGGGAATATCAGAGAGCTTTAAGGATTGTTTAGAAACTCCACGTCAAGTATGATACAGCTGATACTACACAACTGAGATGGGGAATAGAGTACTTAGTCTCACTCCATTTCTCTAGAATGTATTTTTAAATTATTCTAAGTTAAAAATGGTCATATAATTTTTTTTTTTCATCAAAAATTTATAACAGAAAACTACAGATCAGAAGAGCTTATTCAAAAGTATGAAGGGTTTAGGAGATCACCCACACTACAATCTTCTTCTCTCAAATGAGTGAAGATGTCCAAAAGACCGAAAGGTTAATGACATTTAGGTACTTTACTACCAAATCTCCTGAAATATCTTTTAAGTTTTCCTCATATGTTACAAGTCAGCAGCAGTTAAAAACATGCATGAACTGTCAAAGAGTGTTGTGAACCAAAGACGAGTGCACTATAGTAGATACTTAAATGAAGTTTAGCAATTTAGTTATTATTATGTCTCATTTCTCCTTTTTACTTCACTGTTATTGTAAAACAAACAATGAACTTGCATTTTATTGACTTAAAAGCCACCTAGAATACCAAAATACAGTAATCTGTAGTTAGCATTCTTCTCGGGAAGGTGTTTCATCATGCTCATTCTACCTCTCTTTTAACGAAAAGCTTTTCTTTCGTTGTTGCCAAATGTTTTTGGAAAACGTCAAATTTATTTGACTTGGTTTCAAGTTATTTCATTTATTTAATTTTTTCTGTATCTACAAGTGCCCAGTGTTGGGTTTTTTCCCCCTGAGAAATATTTGGTTTAGGCAAGCAACAGCTTGATGCTGTCCTGGTACCTTTAAAATACCACCTGATTTTAAAATACTGCTGCTGATTTGGATCAGTAGTGACTATCAAAATTATTATAGTATCCCAAAACACTGAAACATTGGGTTTTTTTCCTCCTGTCTGTGCATATCTTGCTTTTACCATATAAACACCAGTTTTTCTGTATGTTGAAGTCAACAGAACATTTGCTAGTGAATTCAATGGAATTGGAAAAGGTTGTGCTTGTGTCTTACTATGCAATGCATCCCCCATGAGCAAATTGCATTCAACTGACACTTTACCCTACTGACACAAATGATCACAGATGCAAATCATGAGGGCAGTTTTCAGTCAGACTGAGAATGGAAAAGAAATTCTGTTTCTGATTGAGCATATAAATCTCTCCCCTTCTGAAATCAATGGAATACCTTAAGCAGGCTTCTATGGGGCCAGTATTATCCCTCGTTTTCTTGGTACTCAAAGATGTTCTGAGTTCAGTTACCCCGAACATATCTTCTCATCAATTTTAGAAAGAGAAATAGATTTTTTACTTTCTTATTGTTAAGGAACAGAAACCTAAACATAGGTATCTACCACTGGTAAAGTTATATTCTGCTGAATATAATCATTCACACACTAAAAATGTTTATCATTCTAACTGCATTTGGAAAGAATCTCCAATAGTGATAAGATGACTATGCCAAGCTTTAGCTCAGATTCAGTGCTGGATTTATACCTCCTTAGAATAAAAGATTTAAAATGGACATGC
>NW_020956301.1:178620-182476 GCF_003031625.1 Empidonax traillii | reverse complement strand
AACATTAGTTAAACGACCACAGAACATTCTATTCATTTACGAATCAGGCTTAAACTGCCTGCAAACGTCTGTGTTATTAGGTAAGAGTCCTTTTAGTATTTTTCATATATCGTGCGCCATTTCTTGTATTCCTCTTGCTTCTTTGGTTTGTCCTCCGTAATCTGTCCTCCTTAAAGAGGTAGCAAATTCAAAAGTTATTATCGTGTTTTTATTTCCCTTTTCACATATCTCCAGGAGAAATCCCCTGGCTAGAGGAGCAGTTAAGAGATATTTGTCCCAGACAAGATTCCTAGTTTGGCCATAGTTTTAAGGCCACATTTCTGTATTATTCTTAGTTGTGAGGACAGTATTAATACTGCATTATATCAACATATACTGCAAGATAAAAATTCCTGAATCTTCTAAATTCCTTTTCATTATTCTCCCGGAACCTTTCGATACACAGACAGCCTGTTCAGTAGACATGACAATCTAAAGATTGGCTTTGTTGACTACAGCAGACAATTAAAAACCATTTTTCATTGGGATAATCTTCTTCAGTTCATCCGCTTGGGCCAATGCTGTCATGTGCAAAATTCATAAATGACTTCTACTGTACAGTGCAAGGGAATTATGATCACTTTAAACTGGAGTTAAAGCACTTCGTTACTTCAATTAATATATCATACCAAGCAAAACAATATCCACTAACCATACAGATTTCCCTATTACACCACAAAATATCTCAATTACCCAACATTTTTCTGGGGACATGAGATCCACATTGTGCAAAGCTGTGTAGGAACTCAACTTCTACACTCAGTGTCACAGGGAATATCAGAATATTACAGCCAACCCACTGACTTTGTCAAAGTTGCCTCAAAACAAACATTTTAGAAGAAAGAATTTAACACTTTCCTTATAGTCAAATCTGTTTCTTATTGACGTCACTACTCGCAAGAGAGAGAGGAAAAAAACCTACCAGTTTACCCATTTTTAGTCAAAATCATGTCTCTGACAACAACTGAGTCTGAGACCCCAAAGAGAACTTGTGACATTTCCTTTCATATTTACACCCTTAAGTTTACAGCAAAGGCCAGTGTATTCATTTTCAAACATAAGAGGACTAGCAAATAAAATATAGTGGATCCACCCAAAAATGTTCTGAAGGGCTCTAATTAGGCATATACCATTATCTCGCTGGAATGAACTGGAGAATAAAACCAGTGAAGTGTGTGGGGCCACTTCAAAAACAAAATCTTGCTCAATGAAAAAAATACCCAAAACAACTTTAATTGAATAGTGAAAAGCATATTGAAGTAAGTGAGAAATCACGTACTGGCCTCAATTATTAGCAAAGAAAAGACATCTCAACACATCTGCTCACACAAATGTTTTCATAAACAGAAAACAACTGAAAATTAAACATTTAGACAGTATTTAGACAGAACAACTATACAATGCTTTGCGATGCTCTTCTGGTAAGGACAAACATCCATCCCTCAAATACTGAATTCAGGAGAGGCAACAGGCAATAAGTTCTGAATTTTTCTAGTGGGGTTTCCAAAATACAGGTTTTTTTAAGTTCTTTTTCACACACTACAACATCCTGGTTTCAAAATAAAAGGTATTATTTAATGGCTTCCTGGTTGAAATGAGAGGTTCTAAGGAGTGTTTAATTATTATTCACAGGTTACAACAGATTAAAAAGAAAAAATACATAATTCTGGTTTGATCTGAATTCTGAATGGACGAAGTTAGTGCGGGGACAAAATCTTTTTTCACTGGAAACAGTCTGCCCCAGGAACTATGGACATACAAACACACGGAGGAAAAGGTAACTATTTACTTGTAGGACTTAAGTGAAAAACGGCTATTGCTAAAAATGAAAGATCTCATTATCCAGACAAAAATCAAAGGCAGAACATTATTATTCTGGTAAACTACACAGGTCAATGGAGCAACCTAGTGCAGATGCTTCAGAAATAACTATGAACACAAACACAAAAAGCTTGAAGGAGAGCCAAAAATTACACTCAGAAAATGTTCAGGTTAGTACACAGATTCTACCAGAACTGTAATATATACACATACATGTGCATATTTATATGTAAATATATAGTAACTTCTAAAAGACATAAAAATACTACCTGATGTTTATGTTTGCCCATGTTCTCTCACACTTGAATTCAGCATGAAAAGAACAGATTTGCAATTATACACTTAACCCTAAATAAAGGCTCCTGTTTAGTAAAACATAGTTAGTGGCTTAGAGTTTAGATAAAATGGAAAACACTTTAGGCCAAAAAAATAATCCCGGTTGCATATAGAGAGAATGGATTTAACAGTAATGGTCTCAGAAGGCAAGACAAAGCAACTGATTATGCTCCCCTCTAGTGAAGCTTAACACCTTAGGCTACAGTCAATATTTAAATAGTCTTTAACAGCAGAGAATTTATTTTAGTTCTTTAAGTCCAGTGAAGATATTTTTATTTTTGGCACTAAATTTCAGAGGAGAGAAAAAAGAATTTAAAACTCAATTCAATAAAACTGAGTGTTTTCTGGATCATTTCAGCCAGAGAGGTAGCTGGCAGCATGCTAAATCTCATATACAGTTTAGATTTGTATAAAACAGAATCGGCAAGGAGCAAGAGAAGGCTGCACCATGCTAAGTCCCTACTCAACTCCCAGGATCCCCATTCGACACCTTGCACTTCCCTTATCAAAAGAGTTAGGGCCCCCTACTGATAAGGGTCCCCTCTGAGTTGTCTCTTCTCCAGGCTGAACAGGTCCAGCTCCATCAGTCCCTCCTCACAAGAGAGAGCATAGTGACTTACACCTAAGTCTTCCTCTTCCTGCCCTGACCCTGCAGCCAAGTCTCTCTTCTACATAAGAAAGCGTGCCTTTACTGTTTGAAGCTTTTTGTGAGCAAGCGAAATTACCTGGGTATGAGACAAGTATGAAAGACCTGGCACTGTCTACTTTGTATCAGCTTAAAGGGAAACATGGGCCTTTATGGGAGACATTTACAAAGTGAATGACACAGCTTTCCACCAGCAATCCTGTATTCCTCACAATTTCCACCAGCAGTCTTGTACCCTTCGCTCAGACAAGAATGGAGAAAGTGACTTTACTGGCTCTATTTACCATCCTCTGCTTTTCAGGACTTTCCAAGTAGTTCAAGACAAATTTGCCACTGAAAATTTTGGAAGAATTTTCTCCACCATCTCTCTTAGTCTCTTAGCATCACTTACATTGTAAGAATATTCAAAAAGGGACATCCTTAACTGAACATAAAATATGATATCTCTCTGGTCCTGTATCTACTTTTTCAATACTTTGGTAAATATGACAATTAACGTTTTATAAAATAAGATGGCTAATACGGAATAATGAAGCTCACATTTGTTCTAAAAAGCCTCCAGGTTTTTGATGGGCAAATCTTTGATATGGAGCCACAAGAGAAGACTTAAGGTGTCTAAAAATATTTAGCCAGCAAAACTGAAAGATAATAATGTCAAGATAAACAGGAAATTATAACAGCACTAAGATCCTCATCACTAGCTGGGCATCATTACAGAAGTAACTTTACGCAAGACACTAATTGCAGCTGATTGAAGATTCATTTGCTAAAAGGAACTGAAGCATATAAATTTCCTTTAAATATTGGCAATATATACACATTCCAATTAAATCTAAGAGTCTGACTGTTACCATTATCCAACTAAATTACATCGACATTCATACATCACAAGTCCCAACAAAGGAAAGGACTGAAACTATTTCTTTCCCCCAGATTTGTCAGAGACATATATTGAAAAAAGAAAAAAGAAAAAAGAAAAAAGAAAAAAGAAAAAAGAAAAAAGAAAAAAGAAAA
>NW_020956301.1:173293-177879 GCF_003031625.1 Empidonax traillii | reverse complement strand
AAAGAAAAAAAAAAGAAAAAAGAAAAAAGAAAAAAGAAAGAAAAGAAAAAAGAAAAAAGAAGTCATTCTTCAACAGGAAATAAATCTTAGCCACTTCTCTAGGGTTGGTGTGACATTCCTGCCTGATGAAAGGGGGCCAATTAGTCTGAAATACAGAAGTCACCTGTGACACAACAAAGCTCATAGTTCTGTGCTTAGTGTGCAGGATCCATGTGATGATGGCACTCAAGGTTTGGAACATAGCACAGGAAAAATAATAATATTTGCAGGCATCATATAGGACAAAAGTTTGGAGGAAAAATAACATGTCGGAAACTCCTGCTAGTTTATCCACTTTAAAATGGTCAATATATTTATCACGAGAGATATACTTGGCTTTGGAAACTACCCTAAGAGAGACAGAAATAAATACTGTGAAGCGAGAAAGGTCAGGCTGAAGATCAGGAAAAATGTAATAACACTAAAAGCTGTTAGACAGCTCTTAAGTCTTATTAGCCAAGCTGCCAAATGCCACATGCTCAAAAATGTCACACTAAAGTTAAAAATGCTAGGAAAAAAAAAAAATACAACCCCCCCCAAAAAAACCTCTGTTAGAAAAACACACTAGCGTGTCTTTCCATGTTTAGCTTTGTAGTACCATGTGAGCTACAACACAGCTTTAGTTCATTTTTTGCCAAATGACAGTGGGATTTTTTGATACATTTATAGCAGACATTCTACATAAATTTTAAGAAAGGAGAAAAACCAAATAAAGAACTTTGTTCCCAGACAAAGTTTCATGTGTCTGTAGATCCTATGCTATTCCAAGATGTTCACTCCAATTCCTTGCTTAGGAGTTAGTGATGATATGATGACAGAATTCAGAGTGTGTATAAAAACAATTCATTTCAGCTAGGAGTGGCCTGAAAGCATCTGGGATAAACAGGCACTAATGTGTTGCAATATCATCACTTTAAGGAAAATCACCCTGAAACAATATTTTTATGTAGGTTAGTTTAGATTCATTTGGGATATTTACAAAGGTTAACGACAACGCTTCTACATTTCTCAGGTTGTTGTGCATTTGATTTGCATTTCATGAAATTTTGCACTTAATTCGGGGCAGTGTGTTTCAAACTGTTTGCACCTTTCATGAAACAACTGAGAAAGAAGTAAATGTCTCAAAATTACTAAAAGCACATAAACTGGAATGGGGACAAAAACTCATGCAACACCTGAAATTGCTACTCTCACTTCTTCAATACAGTATGTTTCCAAGCTAATGATGGCCCTGTAATCAAATGCTACATGATAGTCCAAATACGATTTTCTGTGTCATAAAAAGAAAGGTCAGCATTTCTCATTATGACCTGTGTCCAAAATATTTGCATCACACGCTAGGGAAAACCAAAAAGCCATCCTTTCTGTTCTTCTTCTCGATTTGATAGCATGATAAAACTTTGTAAGACCCAATATAAAACACATTGTACTAAAAGGAGAGGAAAAATCAGCACAGACAGAGACACGCTGTCAACACAGACCAGTTCCCTGTAGCTCAATTCCCACATGACAAATGACATTACAAAGTCAGGCTGTATAGGATACTCTGAGCAAAACATAGAAAAATATGTTCAGCATAGGCACTTCTACAAATAGGGACTAAACATTGTCACAAATTCAATCCAGAGAGATGGCTATCCCTGCTGAATAACAAATTAATGAGAAACACCTTTTGGCTTGTTCTATTGCCAAAGGAAAGTATTCAATTAAAGACAGCCTACATCTTTACTTCATAAAGATTAATGAAACAAGCAGAAGAACACAAGCAATTCTCTGTGATGACAAAAGCCAAAATCTAACAGATGCATTATATGAAACTTTGCAGTGTCAGAGCTGCCAAGTACATTAGCAAAGCGAGTAACGACTTTTGGAAAATGCTTGCCATGTGTTGCTCAGAAAGAAAGGAAGTACAACTTCCTGGGTATGTAGGCTTACAGGAGATGAGAACAGATATGAGAAAGGTGAAGTCAGAGCAAACTGTCAAGAGAGATGAAAGGATGTTAAAAAAAAATAAGCCTTAAGTCAGCAAGCATAAAATCTGATCAATCTGATAAAAGTATCTCGTTTCCTAATTGATGACTGCAAATGTGTACAATATTTATTGCTTTTACACATGTTGATTTAGACATTCTAACCCCATTTTTCAAACAAACTCGGGTGTTACATGTTGGAAGGCAAAGATAAAACAAAATTGTTAAATCAAATGCAAAACTTCCTACTAATATTTAGCTACTGAAAGACTAGAAGGGGACAAACAACAGCCTCTGCCAGTTGTCCAACCTTGTTCCATTTTCACGTGACCTGGGTACCCAGCCTCGCACAACTGCTCTAAAGGCACCAACCAAACTTCTGGGACACAGGCACAAACCATTTCAAACACCACAAGCCTTGGTTTTCAACAGGTTTTTAATCAGGCCTGCAAACTTCAGGGCCATATTTTCCGGCTTTTCAACTTGCCAAATATAAGTTACAAGAATTTCCCTCCAATACCTAAACTGTAATTACCCAAGAGATGCTGCCATCACTCGCTTGTGCTAAGTCAGCTACAGTTTAACTTGTCACTGTCTGAATTTCAAGGCAGAAGCAGCTTCCCTATCTAAGTGGGGTCACTATTCTACATAATCTCAGAAATCAAATGCATCACAGTGACCATTTTCTGAAAACATAATTTCAGTTAAAAGCTTCTGGATGACACTCAGGTTAGGTACTCAAATTTCATTCCCCACCTTAAAGGAGGCCGACAGACACCCAAATTCCCCATCACTGTTTTGGGACTGCACAAATATTCCTAACTGCACACTCTTAAAGGTAACAAATCACTCCTTGTACCCTGCTTGGTACAGATAAAGCTGATCTTATGACTCCAAATACTTACTTTGTAAAAGCTAATTTTAAAATAACGAAGTCAGTTACTCCCAGTAGCGTAGCAATGGCATACCCCCAGAACATCCAGGTGGCAAAACTTGCACAGAAACTAGCTAATTACTGAGACAAACCGTCTGTACTAACCTCACCTACTCTGCTCTACACACTCACCTCTGCCATGCCATTGCTACTAAGGTAAGGGAGCAAGTATTTGTGGGAAACACCTGACTAACTCTGGAAATCATTCAGGAGTCAACAGAAGGACAACAGCCTTCTCAACAGATACTAATAATCTTGCTACTTTTTGTAGTTTAAAGTGCATATCCTATGAATATTTATAATGCTCTGGTCAGGCAGTGTGATGTCAGGATGCCCTCAGAGAAGTCTGAACTCTGAGGCCACAGATACACCGTGGCTTCTGATAAGGGCATGATTATCTATGACCCCATGACAGAAATGCAAAGTAATCACCTAATTACATAATTATTTGTCAACTGAAAAGATGTCCATTCCAAAGTGGGTATTACCTGAAGAGACATTCATTTGTTGTGACTGTACGTGGTTATGCTGACAGACAAATCTGAGCAGCAATGTCCAGCGAAGAAGTTGACCTTGACTAAGCACTCCACCTGGGGATTGCACGTCCACAGGTGAGTGCAGTGTGAGAATGTGTGCTATGATCCTGAATCCTCCCTCTAAGATTGAACACATAGTCCCTCGGCTGGCAGAATCTGGGAAAGTGTGTCAAAGGAACTCAAAGTCAGTATGGAATTTTTTTTTTTTTAACTTTCCAAACCTTTCATCAAAAATTTAAAACAAACAAACAAACAAACAAACGCTGTAAAATTTAATTCCCAAGAGGATTAAGTTACATGGAATGCAACACATTCTTAAAAACCCATGCTGTCCTTTCAAGCCAATAGTTCTGTTTAGTCTATATATATATATATATATATATACACACAAAATATGTAAACAACTCAACCCTTACTCTCTTCAAAGAATGACCTACCTTCTATTTCTGAAATCATTAACTGTAACATGGATCAGCTTGAAGTTTAAATGAACTGTTCGTGCAGATCAAATAGAAGTGGAAAGCCTCATTAACTTACCAATACTTTACAGACTAAGTGAACATTAACAAAAAGTGAAAGGACCTTCTCTTGGAAACACACCTAAAAGTGATCTTGAATTTTCTTAAATTAACAGATTCCCTGGTTATACAATGCACAGTTAACTACAGTAGTTGCTGATCTTTTATAGGAATTTAATATGTAGAGCGGTAAAAAGTAAATGCATCTAATAACTGATTAATTCAATAAATTGCCTAACTTGAATATTTTTCTACCAATGGATTTTGCCAACTGGCTCTTTAGGAAGGGTCATATGTGAAAAAAATTTCTGTCTTTAGGGGAAAAAAACACAAACCAAACCAAACCAAACTAAAAAACCTGTAATGGACAACCGCTATTTCACATACTTGGTTTTTTATCCTTTATAAATATTTTCCTAACACAATACCTAAACAAATAAAATACAAAACACCATATAACAAGATACCAGCCTGAAAAGCTGAACAGACTTTTGAGTGGAGATGGTACTCAAACATCTTGGGACGTCACTTTGTGCAGGTTTTCAGAACTGCAATAAGTTAACAGAATTAGAAAAAAATTACAGCAGAG
>NW_020956301.1:145892-170560 GCF_003031625.1 Empidonax traillii | reverse complement strand
AAAAAAAAAAAAAAAAAAAAAAAAAAAGTAGACGGGTCAGCATTCACACCTCTTCTCATTCCTGACCAGCACAGCCATGCTGACAAAAGCCTGTTTGAACAGAAAACAGCCTCATGCTCCGCTCCAAAAAGTTTGTCAACCAGCTAAATTTGACAGCTTGTTTGGGCCTGTGCTAATTTCGAAAGCTGTAAAGAAAAACATATAAACTCAGCAGCAGCAGGAATTTGTCTTAAGTAGGAAAGTTTTATCCTGTGATAACTTTGACACAGCATAACTATATCAGTCCTGCACAAGGAGATATCTTGAGGTTTGGTTGTATTGTAAAACACCCTAAAACTGAGGGCTCCTTTACATTGTGTAATACTTATATTTCAGTCACTCCAGGATTGAAGACATACTTTTTGTGTACAATACTGGTTAATTGTTGCCATCACCACTAGAAAAACACAAAGACTCCAAAGTCAAGGCCATTTTGCTTCTGCTCCAATTAAGAGCCACAAAGCTTAATTGCTCCGCAACACACCTCAGTCAAACCCTGATGTTCCCATTTTGCTCTGCAACCTGTTGGCAACTCCTGTTCTCCAAAGGGCTTGTGAAGGTGTATTTAGAGGAGTTTAAGCATAGAGCAGCACAGGATTAGGGAAAAAAAAATGCACTAGATCAGATTCAAGGCCCAGCTAGCTGCATATGCTGTCTCCAGAAATGTCAAGTGAACAGGATAAGCTTATCTAATCCTATTCTTGAGTGCTCTCCCAGCTTCCAACAGTTTGCAGCTGACAGTCTTCCTGAATAGGTAGATAAAGTTATACAAAAACTTCCCAAATCAACTGTTTAGGGGTAAGGCATATAGAAAACGTTTGCAAGTATCAGGAGCTTAGGGAAAGCAGACACTTTGAACTTACTTACTCACAACATAAGAAAGAAAAACAAAAAGAAAACTGAAGACTTTGAACAATGTTACAATACTTTTAACACACAGCCCCAAAAATTCAAATCCTATGAACCAGGCTTTTAAAACAGATGATGCTTAAAAAGAAACATGAGAAAGATGCGAACAATAAAAGTAGAAGTAATTCAAAGTAATCCCATCATTTGTCATCTGTTTGCAGGTCTGATTAACAGTGGAGTCAGTATTTCCCAGCCTTGGTCATTAGGATTTTTTTTTTTTCAGTAAAAGTAAAATACTATCTAAACATTTACTGCCAAAACAAAGCAAGTCCTTAAAAATATTATACTTAAGGGCATTAATATGAAATACTTTAGGGTAATTTTCAGAAACATCAGCTAAACTGCCACCTCACTTTAAATCAATGGATATCCATTTTCACAATCTCTTCTATGAAGTTTTGCATTTACACAAATCATCTTTTGATCCTAAAAAAGGAGGGCAGAGTACCTCTACAGCACATACTGCTACACCGTGATAAATGACAACCAGTCAGGCCACAACAGCAATGCAGTGATAATACTTGATTTACAGATAGATCCCTTTTTTTTTTTTTCTACACAACATTATCAAGTAGTGTAAATGTATTCTGGCTGGCCTCAAAAGTCCCCTTTTGTAAAGGAAAGAATCTACTTAAACAGATCAAAGTAGTTCCCTCAGGGAATTTACCAGCAGAATTACCTACCACCCAAGACCAGCACTGACACACCAATGCACCGCTGCAGTGATTGATTGCTTTCTTAGAAAGAAGAATTGTTTCTTCATTCACGGGAACAAGTGATTTCTTTTTCTTTTTTTTTTTTTTTAAGTTATCATGAAAAAGTGCTTTTTTGGCATCACTGACGTGGTATTTGGAGATCTGCGTTTCTGCCAATTACTTCCTGCACATGAGCGACAACTTTGCCTCTTAAAATTAAACCTCTCAGGTTCAATGGCTCAACCCAAAGGAAAAAGTGGCACAACTTAGATGCTCAAATACATATGACTAGAAGTTTCTCAGGCAAGGGATAAATTCGCTTAGATATCTAAAAAGAAATCAGGCATCTTTGACTCACGAGATAATACAAAACTCTACCTCTTCCACATTAAATTTTTCCTAAATATTAAATGTAGAAATTCTACTTGCCAACACTGTATACCACGAATAGAGATTAGAATTGTCTTATCAGATTCTTTAGTTGCTTCACTCATATGGTGAATGCAGGAAGTAAGGAACAATTGTTTGACAAACTATCCTACTCCCCAGAAGCAGAGAGAGAGCCAGCTCCTTGGCTTTGATTTATAGCAAGCAAACTCCCAGTCATAATTATATTTAACTTCTTTATGAGACTACTGCTCTACAATATTTAATACCTGTGCTATATAAATTAAAACTGTGCCCAGTTCTTGCATAAGTCCATATTTAGAATTAATATAGTCTTAAAAGCCTCAGTCCATTTCATCCTATATTGCTGGCCACCTCAGGTACCTGCATAATTACACATGAGAATTATAATAAACTCTTAGAGCTCCTGCTGGATGCCATAAAGCTAGTTCTTACTGCAGAAGGAACTAGTCACCAACCTGTGCAAACATGCAGTTCACACTGGGAATTACCAAGCAGCACATCAGTGCAGGTCAGAAAAGCACTGAAGTACGCAATATCCGTATAATTTTTCATTTTGTATGCTGTTCCTGTAGTCCCAATTACTTAACTCTGAAAACAGAGACCATCCACTTCTCCAGCTGTCATGTCTGAACTCTTATTTTAAATACTAGCTCACAAAACCTTTCTTTAGATCTTTTTTGTCTTAACACATTCATTCTTTGAATTCCAACTAGCATTTTGGCTATTTCTACCCATTAAGCAATGATATTTTTATTTTATGTTTTCACATGCTATCAGGATCTTCATTTAAGAGTTACAGTGTGGGAATGTACAGAATGCTTCAGGAAGAGACGGTTAGATGGTCAGCCACAGTGCTTCCTCCTCACCACAGCAGCATTAAGAAAAAAACCGAGGTTCCAAGCTATGGAGTGTTTTTCACCTACAGATTTTTCTCCTCTCAGCTTTCTTCAGTTTTCCACACAGTGTTTGAGACATGGTACCTAGAAGCAGACTTTGCCTTCCAACCTTACTAACGTGGAACAGATACTTATTCACACCCCCAGATAACATTCTAAAGGACAGTGTAAGGATGCAAGGAAAGCGATGTCTTCTACTTGTAAATGAGCTCCAGGATCTTCCTGCCCCTCAGACCTAAACCCCATAACAAACACCCAGTGGCACATGATCGTAGGAGAATTTTGGGTTCGTCCCAAATTTACTACTGCATTCCTTTATGAGTAAAAAAAAAAAAAGTAACCAAGTAATGTCAGTTCTGAGGCATTTTCTTCCACGTCAATCATGAAGCACCCGTAGTTATTATACAACAAAAAAGCTATCAGGGAGTTTCTGACCACTCTTGAAGCTATTTTTTTAATTATTTTTCTTTCTATCGCACTTCCCTAGCTTGTCCATGAAAGCATTACTCAAAAGCATCACAAAATTTACTACAGCCAAAATACATAGCACAAGTCTTATTACTCTGCTATAGATAAGTTAATACATTGTCCCAAAAATAATTTGTGTATCCACAAATCCAGTCTGCTAATCAGCTCCTCCAAAACTGGTCTCAGACCATTTTATCCCCAGACCTTGGTTAATAACATCTCTTACCTGCCCACCCAGACCTAACTACAAGCTATCAAAAAAATGACAAGTGGTCTTTAATCTGTCCATCTTCCAACTGCATAATGCCAAAACCAGCAGATTAGAGAAGCTTGATTTTTCTTTGCCAGTGCTGAAAAGCTCTATTTTTATCAAATCGAACTCAGGCAGAAGCTTCATATTTTTCCCCTCCACATGCTTTATTCAGCCACTGTCAGCACTTAAGTTTCTACCTCAAGGCTCGCAAACCTGTGATTTTTCTGTTTGTTTAAGAGCCACATAATATTCACAGTTTCCCAGACCTCCCTCCTTGTTCTTAAACCACTTGAAGAACTACTGACTGCTGGAAGCACAACACCCAGTTTGTTCTGACAATGCCTCTTTCCACATATCATATAGTGCATTATTTTTTATTATTAGAAAACAATATATCAGTTGAAAATTCTCTATGAACATCTTTTACTGAAGACTGGTACCAAGACACCAATCCTCTTTTTTGTAGCTTCCAGATTCTTTAATTAACTCATTCTCAAAATTTCTGCTTCTTTTAATATATTTAAAAAACACCTGTAACTGTTTAAATCCTCAGTTAGGTCTTTTAATTTCCATTTCCTTCTGCACATAATCCTGCTTCAATTGGCTACTTGGCTCAACTAGCCTACACATGTTGCAATGTAGGTGTTATTTTTAACCCTTTTTTTTTTGGTCTATTTTTTCCCCCTTCCAATTGCCTAGTTTTATGGTCATTTTGCCTTTTTGCAACTATAAAAAAAAAAAATCCTCTTGTTAGAAATTTTGACTCGCAAATTTTAATAGCTTTTGAATAAATTAATGATCAATCCTATAGCTGCTATTATTTAGTCACAACTGCAACCACTGCCTGAGTCGGCTTCTCAATACAACTGGGTTTTTTACTTGTAAGCTAATAATTTACACCATCAAGAAATTATTTTGCCCAGTGATTTTTTTAAACTTGAGTAATCTTTTTTTAGCAGTTAATCTATCATTTTGTACCACTTAACTGTGTACAGACTAAAACCATATAGAAACCACAAAAATACCAATTGTCAGGGGAAGGAGTAAGCGTGAAGACACAGTTATCTATAATTTCAGAGGCCAGGAGCATTTAGTAAGAGGGAGTCTACAAACTGCACCCAGTCCAAGGCAATTCCACATCTTACCACAAATCTTAGTTAACAAATTGGAGGATTTGAAGAACACTTTGGCTAGCCCTAGCCCAGCAAAACACACTGCACTTGGCTTTTCTTCCTTGTGAAAATACTGGAGACAAAGTAGTATATGTGTCAAAGCTGTAACATTACATCTCCTCATGAGAAGCCACTACAAATTATCAGGACAAAACAGTGTACTTGGGAAGTGCCAAATGCTGGGGGTTTTTAAGTTGTTATTAACCTTTATGTAAATGGGTAAAGAACCATTTTCCTTCTCGTAGATTCAGCGGAATCACTCAAGAGACACTTAAAGTTTTGAAACGTGTTCATTTATGGATCTTTAGGACTTTATGTAAATTAAATAAAAGCTATATATACACAACAATTCCACATTCGGACCCATAGGAAACTCAGGTGACACATAACACATCTACAAAACTTTTGCTACTCTTTCCACCTAATTTTTGCCCTTTTACCACAACACCGTTTGCCAACAAACGGTTTAGTACAGTCAAAATATTTGTAAATTCAGAGTTAAGACTACGTACCTTGGGGCAGAGACTACAAATCCTCAAGAAATGTAAGCTATGTGTAGTGGCAGATGCCAGAGGGTCATGATCAGGGGCACAAAAGGAAACAAAACAAAACAAAACAAAACAAAACAAAACTATCGTTGGCAAAACCTGTACACAAGAGAAGAGTAATCACAATACACTCAGATTAGCAGAGCAAAGGTAGAGAATCTGAAAGGAGTAGCTTTCATCATTTAAAAGCAAACCATAAAATTCTTTGAGAACATATTACTTTCAGAGACTTTAAGGGGAAAAAAAAAAAAAAAAAAAAAAAAAAAAAAAAAGCGTGTTGGTTTGAAAACCATGTTGTCCTTTTAAACAGTGCCCCCTCCTGTTCAGGAATAAACTGTGTCTTTCTCAGTGAGAGCGTTACACAGACCATACAGATATGGTCACTCCCTTGTGATCTGTACATGATTTCATTTAACCATTCCATTTTCCAGACCTTAAACCAATCTCAACCACAGAACTGTCAAAATACATTATATTTAAACTCGTTCTAAGATTATTCTCATCAGCAAGCCAACTCGTGAGTGAGAACAGGCAATTTGGAGCTCAAGTGCACTCAAAGGAGGAGGAACATTGGGAAATATCCCGGAAATCCTCAAAACCCTGCAGCAGTCACTGCAGATCTGAATACACTCAATCAGAGCCGTTTGGATAAAAAACTCGGTTTACTAATCACAACGTCCAAAACACCATAAAAGAGTCAACATCTGGCATTTCGATGCCTAAACTCTTCACCTACATACGATCCTGGGTTTCAGATAAAATTACACTGTATTTCATTTTACAATCACAAAAAATTTGCAACAGTCCAAAATTTAGAGAGGCAACTCTGCACAAACATCATTCCTGTATTTAAGAAAAATGGTTCCATTCTATTTAAGTTATAAAGTAACACCTCTTCTAAGGAGCACGATGTATTTTATATCCTGATATTACAGATTTTATATTACGCTACAATATGTGCCTATTCAGCTGAACCACTCACCTCCATACATGTTTCACTCTCCAAAGAAATATCTGTTAATGCTGCAAGGCTAAAATCTCCAACACAGTTCAAGAAGAGCATGCTTCCATCACACCACACGAGCCAGCAATCAGTTCTGAAAAACGTGCATGTGCTTTCACCACAGACCAGCTGAGCATGCTCTAGCCCAGTTTCCCTTTCTACTTACTGCCCACACCTGTTGTGCATTATGGTAGCAATCAAAAACAAGCCCAGAAAGAGAGTATTCCCCCTACTCTGTTGCTATTAGAACTGCCATACAGAAAAGGAGAAATGGAAAAAAAAAAAGGTTAGAATAAAGTTCCTGAAGGACTGGAGAACATAGTTAGCTGTAACGGGAAGTTGGTGGGAAAATACGAAGCCAAAGGAGGGAAGGGAAATGGATCTTTGATGAGGAACTGAACTAGTGAAGGGAAGGGTTTGAACTGGCCAAGATGGGCAACCATGGTTAGCAAAAGGCAGGTACAGATCAAGAAGAGGGCACGGAGAGGTCATGTAGGTAGGAGGCTGAAAAGAAGAGAAATACCAGTTTGTAGGCCATCAGAACTGAAAAGAAAGGGAGAATAGAAGGAACCATACAGTGTTAGAATTGGAATAGATTAGACTAAATTTCATGGTGATGCTGTAAATTAAACCAAGAAGTACAAAGGACATAGTAAATGAAAAGTAAGCTGATGACATCTCTACGATATTTTACCTACCATCCAGAAGGGAGGGATGGAGTACATATGAAATATATACAAGTTGTTCTATTACAGATGGTACATATGAGCCACTCATGACCTCATGACCAAGGCAATTTACTTCAAAGACAGCCCAGCCCAATCTGGCTCACACCAAGCACATGAAGCAGAACAAAATAGAAATTCCTACACAGCAGAACACACAAGAACAATACCACCAGTAGTGCACTCCTTCAACATCTGAACCACCTCAAGGATCTGGCAACAAACCTAACTGTAACAGGGTAATGGCTACTATCATAACAACAAACACAAAATGCAGCCAGCAGGTGCTGAACCAACCAGTGCCAGCTACACAGGGACAATTACTGGTTTTGATACAAGCCAAGATGCCACTGGCCTTCTTGGCCACCTGGGCACACTGCTGGCTCATGGGCAGAAAGCTGTCGACCAGCACCCCAGGCCCTTTTCCACTGGGCCACTTTCCAGCCACTCTGCCTCCAGTCTGTAGCACTGCATGTGGTTGTTGTGATTTAACTACAGAGCCCAGCACTTGGACCACCTTACTGGACCTCATACACTTGGCCTCGGCCCATCCATCAAGCCTGTCCAGAACCCTCTGCAGAGCTTTTCCACCCTCCAGCAAACCAACACTCCTGCCCAACTTAGTGCCATCTTCAAATTTACTGAGGGTGCCCTCAATCCCCTTGTCCAAATTATCAACAAAGATATTAAACAGGACTGGCCCCGATAGTGATCCCTGGGGGACACCACTAGTTGCCAGATACCAGCTGGATTTAGCACCACTCACCAACACTCCCAAGGCCTGGCCATCCAGCCAGTTTTTAATCCAGTAAAGAGTGCACCTGTCCAAGTCAGGGCTGCCAGCTTCTCCATGAGAAGGCCATAGGAGACAGTATCAAAGGCTTTACTGAAGTCCAGGTCCCTCCACAGCCTTTCTCTCATCTACTAGGTGGGTCACCTGGTCATAAACAGAGATCAGGTTGGTCAAGCAGGACCTGCCTTTCCTAAACCCATGCTGACTGGGCCTGATCCCATTTGTCCTGTACATGCAGTGTAACTGCACTCAATATAACCTGTTCCATAACTTTCCTGGGCTCTGAGGTCAGGCTGACAGGCCTGTAGCTCCCTGGATCCTTCTTCTGGACTTTGGATGAACGTCCCACTGGCCAACTTCCAGGAATCTGGACCCCCCCCCCATTTGCCAGGACCGGTGACAAACGATGGAGAGTGTCTTGCTGAGCTATTTTGCCAGCTCCCTCAGTACCCTGGGGTGAGTCCCATCCAGCCACATGGACTGTGAGTGTCTAAGTGTCACAGCAGGTCACTTAACTAATTCCTCCTGGACTACAGGGGATAGATTCTGCCTCCTGTCCCTGTCTACCAGCTCAGGTAGATAACTGGTCTTTCTGTTACAGACTGAGGCAGAGAAGGCATTAAATACCTCAGCCTTTTCCTCAGCCTTGGTTACAAGGTTCCCCTTCACATCCAATAAAGGTTGGAGATTTTCCTCCTTTTGTTGTTAATGTATTTATAAAAACATTTTTTATTTTCTTTCACAGCAGTGGCCAGATTAAATTCTAGCTGAGCTTTTACCTTTCCAATTTTCTTTCTACACAACCTAACAACACTCACGTACTCTTCCTGAGTTCCCTGCCTCTTCTTGCAAAGATGATAAACTCTCTTTTTAAACCTGAGTTTCAGCAAAAGCTCCCTGTTCAACCAAGACAGTCTCCTTTACCAACAGCTTATAAAGACATAGGGACAGCCTGCTCCTTGGCCTTTATGATTTCCTTCTTAAAGTATGTCCAGCCTTCCTGGGCCCCTTTGTTACTAAAGGCTATTTCCCAAAGGACTCTCCAAACCAGTGTCCTGGACAGAAGAAAATCTGCCTTCTGGAAGTCCAAGAGGTTGTGCTGACCCCCTGCCTTACTCCACTAAGAACTGAAAACTGTCATTTTTGTGGTTGCTGTGCCCAAGACAGCCTCAAACCACCACATCTCCCACCCGCCCTTCTCTGTTTGTAAACAGCAGGCCTAGGGGGTCACCACCCCTGCTACTCACCAGCTGTGTCAGGACGTTTTATCTTCCACACACTCCAGGAACCTCCCAGACTGCCTCCCCTCTGCTGTGCTGAGTTTCCAAGAGACATCCAGCAAGTTTAAGTCTCCCGTAAGAACAAGGGCTAGTGATCACGAAATATCAGCCAGCCACTTACAGAATAGTTCGTCTGCCTCTTCATCCTGGTTGGGTGGTCTATAAGAGACTCTCACCAAAATGTTTGTTTTGCTAGCCATCCCTGATTCTTACCCGTAGACAGTCTACCTTATTATCACTATCCTTAAGCTCTGAACAGTTGAAACACTCCCTAATATACAGAGCCACCCCAAGACTTAATTTAAACAACCATAATTTAAGATCCTAAGTTGCTTTACAGATGCCTGACAAACATCACTGTTACCTCTCAAACACCTTCAATTTCAAGTTATCGCAGTCCATGAATAAATAAAAAATTATCTTTATTGATGTATTTTTTAATCTTTATGTGTTTCCCATGATGTACAACAAAACTGAAAGCTGTGCATTACACAAAGCTCTAAACAGCGAGATTACATGATCTTTGTTCAACTTGTTTTGCAAGAGGTGGGAGCAGGGGCAAGTGACTTAGAAGTACAGAGGTGCTGTGTGGTCATTCAAGTGTATGGTTAGAAAAGCCCAGGCCGACCTGCAGTTGAATTCGGCAGAAGACATAAGAAGCAACAAGAAATGATTCTGCAAGCAAAACAGCAGCAGAAAGGAGACCAGGAAAGACACGGACCTACTGCAGAACGGACAAAGGACATGAAGAAGGCAGATGTATTTAATGCTGGTTTTGGCTCAGGATTTACCAAAAAAGATGGCTCTCAGGTGTTCTAGATCCCCGAGACTAGAGGGAAAGTCTGCATCAAGGAAGACTTACCCTCAATTGAGAAAGTTAGGGAGCACCTAAAAAGAGCATCTAAAGGTATGCATCCTTTTAGCAGAGGAGGACAACAGTATTTTGTGATGCATTAAGAAGAATATCACAGGCAGATCAAGGGAGGACATCCTTCCCCTCTTCTCAGTGCTGGTGAGGCCACACCTGTAGGACTGCGTGTGGCTCCGGGTTCCCCAGCACAAGGCAGATGAGGCAAGTTTAGCACAGAGCCATGGAGGTGATGAAGAGACTGGAGCATCTGACACACAATGAGGGGGTGTTGTGGTTTAGGAAGGGTATTCCCCGGCTTAGTGTTCCCACTGAAACACTCCAAGCCATGTGCTGCTCGCTCACTCCCATCCTCCCTCCCTCTCCCCAGAAGTGGGATGGAGAGGAGAACTGAAGGCACAAAAAGTAAAGACTGGGGGCTGAGATAAGAACAATTCACTGGACACAGCAATGAGATCAAAAGAACAGTAACAGCTGCAATATCAATAACAGAGAGAACCAGCCCCTCCACCACACTTACTTAACCATCAGGGACCTCCTTCCCCATCCCCTGGATATGACCTGAGGTGGAATAAAATAACACCTGTGTCCTAGCCGTGACTCCTCTTGGCTATTGCAAGACTTAATCCTGTCCTGGCCAGAACCAAGACAAAGGCCAAGCTAGCTCACATAAACTGCTGCTTGGATGTAATTTTTATTATTTTTCATCGGTATGGGTACAACAACTAAAAAATCCCCAAACAACCTTGCCTAAAAAAAGGCAAAAATCATGTGGCAAATTCCAGCCGTGTGATTATATGCACAAACAAATGTGAAAGACATCGTGGCAACTAGTCATTGATCAACCTAAATATGTATTTAAACAAAGATTCTCAGCAAGCCCTGCATATGACTGCTCGTCATCTTCAGACATTTGCCACACAAACATGATAAATATCTCACAAGAGACTAAAAACCTGTTTGAATTTTGATTAAATTACATCCATATCCAGTAACTAAAAAGCCAAAGCCATTTATTCTTCAGAAATTCAGAGGCGTAACAGATTTGTAACTAAGATTTTAAACCCACCTAAAAAACTCTAAATACATCTGTGACTTCTCTTTTAAATCAATTTCATTGTAATATTAGAACTTTAATTCTAGTACTTAAGCTTTTTTGGGTTGGTTTTTGCTGAAGTTTTTTAAGTGTTTTTACAGACTTAAAATTATTTTTAGATGTGTGCAGTTCCTGATATTCATATGTCTGCTTTCTTTTCATTCTTCCCAGCTTTTTAAAGTACCTACAACTCTTCTGCCATTTCAGTTACCAGGCAGTAGACTGTAGCAAATCACATAAATCTTCCATGAACATGTAACTGCACAATTCTGCAGAGAGAGAGAGACTTCAGGGCAGTAAGGAACACTGAGATTACCAGATTTAAATCTGAGTTTTCAACCGATTCAAAGCAAAATCCAAGGAGCCAATCCCATCTCCTTCAGAATCAACAGGAACACGTGAGGGTGGCATGGTAACGACACTGAACCGCTTGTAAGCTGTTGACGTGGTTGCTGCCTCCCAGTTTTTCTATATTTCTTTTTCTGAATTGAACAAACTCACTGTCTTTTAATTTATCTTAACTGACATCCAAATAACACAATTCTAAGTAATTGTATGACTTTTTATACCACTTTGCCTGGAATAAAGGAAATCATGAACACAATTGAAAATAACTGACCATAATTGAAAAAAAAAAAAAAATACCTGTTATTGAACAGTACACTATGTGAGGTGCAATATTTTTAATGTCTTCATAACCTAAACCCATTTCAGCCAGTTTCCCAGGGATGTAGTTTTCCACAAAAACATCAGATGCTGCTGCAAGCTTCAGAAAAGAAAAGGATGAGTAAGATTTATTAATTAGCTTCCAAAAGTTCAATACATTTGCATGCATTGTGTAACTTAAATTTTAAAGACTCACTAATCAAAATGGCTCCAGTCTTTCTAATAAGAGAGAACTTACAAGTCTAGAGATTTTTTTTTGCCTGTTAGACTCTGCATTTCTGCAAATTACATATTAGAGATGCCACATATCTAAAAAGAAGACTGTCAAAATCCTTAAGTGATTAGACAAAACTGTGATATTACACACTGATATAATATTATCACATCAATTTCCTACAGCTTCACAGCAGTTTACAGAACAATCTTCACCTATGTAGTTGCACTTACCTTCTTTCTACCCCCTTTTTCTCGAGGTATCTTCATCCTTCACTTCTTTTCTACCTCAGAAATAATTTTAACTGGCTTTCGTTTTCAAATCATTGATTACAATTAGACCAGCTTCTATAAATTAGTGTCATCATAACAGCAATCACGTGCACTTTTGTTTTAGCATGTCAGCTGTTCAGCTGAATTTAAGACCAAAGAAGCTGCCAACTTTGCAAATATTTAACAAGAAAGACAGAAGAAACTGATTCTTATTCGGACAAGGCAGCACTCAGCTTATAAATGGTTTAATTTGATGCACAGAAGAGACATTATTAACATTTACAGTAACTACATGTGGCCCATGGCAAAGCTGCATTTTAAAATATGCTATTAAGTATTTTTAAAGTGGCTATGTCGAGGACCTGCTGGACCATAGTGAAATAAGAAACAGATCCTTAATTAGGGAAATACAACTGGGACAAGCTGGGACTAGGTTTTAATAGTATGCCTTTACAGAAAATAAAGTTAAGGAGGTTTTATTTTCCATTTAAATCCATCACAGTTCACATGTAAATACTTTTTAAACTGGTAATGCTACAGCCTTAGCCTAATTCATTCAAGAGGCCAAAAAAAAGGGTATATACTCTCAGAGAAATGAATTTTCAAGACATCCTACGAGTGCTGCATCAGTTCCACGGCTAAAGTTTTCGTGGCACTTGGAAACAGACTTTAATGCATGAAGGCAGCATTCTATGTATGCTACTTTTTTTGATGCTCACTGAACCCACAATTCTGCCATTGTGGAAAATGGATTCAGGCCCTGATTCAAACAAAATGTGTGTTCTTAAAACTCAAAGGAATTTTCGGTCTCAATAGGGTTTTAAGTCCATTGTCAACTGAAATGTCACACTTTATGCCCTTTATATACATCATTTCTATTTTAACATCTTCTAATGGAGTGCTACAACACAGACCCGAGTTGGAATACTATCTATTCCAGATAGGAACTGATATGCTCAACATCTATGCCTCAGGAAATAAAAACTGTCATCATTCATGCCAAAGTAGTCATTATATTGAACAACAAGGAATGATGCTGCTAACCTGATTAAATAAACTATACATATCTTTGGGAAGTTTTCTTTGGGTTTTCCTTGAGATTTTTTTGGTTCATTCTTTGGAGGGTTTTATTGGTGGGGGGTGTGGTTTTGTTTTCACAAGAACTCCCCAGAAGAGAATGTGCATACACATAAAGAAATATATATATATACACATTTTTGTGTGTGTGTACATATATATGTGTATTTGTTTTAATAGTTTGCTTTATCAAGTAAGAGAGTATGTATCAGATGCATTGACCCATCAGCTAAAAGTAGTGGAAAAGAAGAAATGCCATCACCTCCCAGCCAACTAAATTCTCCCACGTCCTCACGAATAGATAAGTTAATTAGTTAAGGCTAAATACACAGGAGAAAAGTATCCTCAAGATTCTTAAACTGAGCTTCTGACAATAATTCTTGAATAACGTTCTAAAGAGATACTGAGCCATATTACTACAAAAGGATGCCAAAGTATGGGGCTGGTGTACACACCATCACTGAAGGGGAAAAGAAAAGTTATTTTCATTCAGGAAGGCATACAAATATTTGGAAGGCAGTAAACAGTGAGCCAAAAACATCAGAAAGAAAAACAGGGCTACACATGACACAGAACAAAGAAACAGAAAAGAAGACCCAAGAATAATTTTGTGGAAATTACCTAATCATGTATGAAAGAACAGACCCTTGTAAAAATATTTTGTAGTGCTGTGCCAAAGGATGAAAGCCAGCAAGGACTCCTGATAACAGATTTCTTCACGTCACTCGATGTAACTGATTGAATTATCAAGTCTGTGTTGTGTCATACAGCTAAAGACTCACCAGTCCTGTTTTTAACACAATTCCAGACTGAGATACGCCCTCATCTACCTATATAAAATTTCTGAGAGAGGGAAATACAATCTATTCTAACCATGCTATCTTTCTTAATAAAAAAAATTATAACCTTCTTACATTTCTTTGCAGTGTTTAGGCTCAGGCAAAATTTATAGTTATGGATGAGGAATCAGTGTCACAAACTTGAATTTCTGCTTGTCATCAGCTACTTTACAGACATGAACACTAGTTTTTGTAGTTACAAATACAATACTGAACAATCTCAATTCTACACACATCTGTCCTGATATAGCAGGAGGCAACTGGAAACAAAAGCCTGATAGGTGACTTTCTCTTTACACATACCTTTAAACAAAACTCCAAACAGAAGTTCCATTTGAGATGCATAATGTTAAGACCTCTGCACCAAGTGCTTTCAAAATATACCACTCTAAATCAAGCAGAATGATGGACAACTCCACAAGTAGAGTGACATTTAAATAATGCCTCATCAGCTCAAAATGTTGCTGTATCACAGACAGCAAAGATACTGATTTAAGGAACAGAAATCTATAGTGATGATTAAAGCAGCTTTATTAAAGGATACAAACTATAAGAGGTTAATCTGTCACAGGAAATCTCATTTTCACAGCTAGTGGGGTAAATATTTAACAGGTGATGCTGTTTTTTTCCTCCAGCTCATCCTGGCTTATAGGCCCAGCTGCCTTGAACTCTTCGCCCTGAACACCTCCAGCCCACACACGTGTCATCAGTGGACACTGCACAGAGTAGCTTTTCTTTCACCATTTGTAAAGGCCAGACAACTAATCAGCCTTCTTATGCGACAGGAACAATTTTAATAGCCCTTACTTAGAATATGACTAGTTTATCCAAAAAGAGGTCTGTGTTATACCATGAAAAATTATACCTAATGACAGTTTCTGTTTCTAAATTTTTTAGAGGATAAACATACAACTTTTTAAGAAATCAACAATAAATGGTTCTGTTCTGCAAAAAGAAAAGGCATTCCAGGATCCTTACAAACTCCGAAGATTTCCGTATGAAGTACTTTTTTACATAGCTAACAAGTCACAAGTATCAGAAAGCTTAAACTATTTCCATGTCATGCAATATTCCCAAGAGAAAACGCTACCAGACAAATTCCACTTCTTGCATGGCACATGCAGTCTCACTGTGAAAAAGTGATTGGAACTGACACTGAAACAAACAGTAACAGAAGGCAGCTGTTAGTACTGCAGGGCTTAAAACACAGCACTAGCAAGTGGCAGGTCTCATATTCCTCAACAAATAATAAAGGGATGACAAAGCACAAGTTTCACAGAATGGGAAATATGATGCTTTTACTAATTTTTAAATAGAAAAAAAACCGGATCACCCTTAAAAGACCCTGAAGTCGAATACTGAAAAAGAAACAAATACTAAGTTTGACCTACGGGGCAAGATTTCTCAGAAAGATACACAGCTACTGAAGTCATGATGTCACTGTGACATTCAAGAAACTTCAAATACTGGAGCACAGTATCTCCTCTTCCTCAGCTGCTCGCTGACATCACAAGATCAGTCCATCTTGAATCTTTCTAATGAAGTAGTGCAGCAAGATCAAATACAGCAGCAGTAAGAAGAAAGCAATAGGCTATTAGACCATTTCCTGCCAGTATTTCATTTGATGACTTTGTGACATTTTTGTGCAAATTTTAGGTCTAAAAATAATTAGAAGTTACACTGAACATTGAATCCAAAAGCACAGAGGTTATATACTGTCATTTACCAAATTAACTGTGTACGTGCATTTTTTTAATTATCAGACATCAAATTAATATCTGAAACGCAGAGTTTAATCTTTATTACTCGGGATAACACCAATACAAAATAGGCACACTTTGCACGCTGTCAAAACCTACCTCTCTGATTAGTTTTGCTCCTTTTGAATCCTTCATGTTGATAGCTATACTCTGGGGATTAAAAAAAAAAACAAAACACAAGAGTAATTTATGTGAAAACCCTTCTGGTGTTCATAAGTCTCTTCTAAACATGACCAACAGTCAAATTCACACCAATTTGGATAAGTAAATTGTAACATATACCCCACCTCCTTCTGCAAAAAAAAAAAAAATTTCTCTCTGTAGAGCAAGCTGAACTGTCTCACCAGCGGATCAGACAAGGTCTAAAACAAGTCTGACAGATGTGCAGTTGGGGGCTGCACCACATGCAGTCTCTTCACTGTATGTTTGCACAAGACTTACTACTGCAAATACACGTGGGGACAATCAGAAACATTTGTTTCGATGGCAACAAGCCATTACACAATTCAGGTACGTGGTGAAACTTCACAAAGTTTCACAAGCTCACTGTGGTATACTGCCAGCACTCCTTCAGCTCCAGGTGCCAGCTGACACAGGTCAGCTGAGCTGATGCACTTGAAAAAAAAGGATCATTCCATTAAAATAACCCTTATTGTCAGCAGGTTTCATTTTCAGTCAAGTTGCACCAGCCACTGAAGACAGGAAGGGGCACTTCTGCTTTTTGAATTTGCCTCAGCTGCCCACGGCACCACACCAGAGATCTGCAGCCCCCTTTGTTCAAAAGCACTCTTGTTTATTCTCCTCAAATTTATTCATCATAACTTAAAGCCAGTGTACCTCTTGTTCCATTACATTCAGTTTTATACTAAGAAGTTTTATACATTCAGTTGCAGTTACAGAAAACTTAGTCTAATGTTCAATTCCACCCTCCATTTACCTTTTTATTTCTATTGACACTGAGAAAGTAAATACTTTCTTTCCCAGCAAAAGGTGGACCCCAGGCTCTTGTATCATCACCAGCTCCTGAAAGAAATACCAGCACAGATTCATAGTTTTCCAATATCACACTGCCAACAAATAAAAAGAATAAAAAGCTTTCCTCCAATATCCCATTTTAATCACCTGAACTTCATCCAGCAGGTAGGACAAATATTAGTTTAAAATATGTATTTTCAGTTATTTATATCAAAAACCACCTAAAAGTGAATGTAACTAATCAAAGTGCACAAAGTGTTTGCTAGTGCTGGGATTACATTTAGTCTTTAAAATACTAACACAGCCACACACCACCAGTGTATTTGCAGGTTTTCTGGTTGTTTTCTTATCTGTGTGTTGCTGGTTTGGTTGTTTGGGGTTTTTTGGGGAGTAGGGAGTGGTAGGGATAGAGGAGTTGGGTTTCTTTTGGTGGTTTGTTTGTTTTAACTTAAAGCAGAGCTCCGATGCCATTCTTTTAGGCAATGAGGAAGAATTTAGTAGAAGCTCTTGCCTGGACCAAGTCACACAGTGCACACGCTCAATAAGTTATTCCTGAAACCTTCTAGACACCCCATCAGGATACCACTGATAGACTACAGCTGATTAAGCTTCATGCTGCAGAAACAAAAAGAAGCACTTGCTATAGCTAGTGCGACGCCCCAGCTCCAGCTCTTCCAGAAATCCTGCCTTACAGAAAACAGAAACAAATTACACACAGTCCAATCAGAAAAGAGCTACAGAAGTTTCTGCATCTGAAAACACACACTCAAAGATTGGTAATCTGACACTTCCAGCACCAGCATGAAGATTTTCATTCAAATTCAGAAATTTCCCTTTTACAGTGAACTCTCATCTCCACTTTGCATGATTACAAAGAAAAATTTCTCCAACAAGCTAATGTTTAATTAACAACCTGAAAGTGCACTAGAATACCAAAATTTTTCTCAGGAGACAGTTGATATAGCATGCCAGGTCACCTTGTATTCTACCAGTCAAAATTCTTGCCAAGCCCACTAGATCTGCATATTATTACACAAAAGCAGTGCCAAGAAACAACATATCTATTTAAATGCTCCTACTACCTTCCTTCCTTGTAACACTAACATGAAAACAGAAGGTCGAGTTTCTGTTTCCAAAATTGAAGTGCCTGTCATTTTATCAGTAATCTAATCCTGAGAAGTCAAATGTATTCCTATTTTAAATTATCTACCACACTTTTGCTCAGAGGAAACTGAGATGAAGATTCTGAATTCTCAAATGGGCAAAACACCTTTTCCAGAACTATTATGTAACTAATTGCTGGAAGGATTTGTGTGTTCACAAATTTTGCATGTTAAACTCTGCACTTCAAACCCTGTTTTAACCTTCTTACCACACTACAAAAGACACCCCACCAAACTGAGCATTCACAAGCTCAATTTAAAATCAAAGTAAAGTCCAAACAATTCAAAAGAAATCAATTTAGTTTTGAGCAAGGCAATAAGGCTTGCTCAAACAATTAGTAAGTGATGACTCAGTACTGTTTTGTATATTAATATCTAAAAAAAGTCACCTGACCTTACAACTTCAACCTTCTCACCTCATTTCTAAATAGAGACACAGACTATTTCTGACCAAAACACACTTCCGTGTAGCACAATGTTAAGCTTAAAGCAAATAGATCATAAGCAAAACAAACCTACTAATAACCAGTTCTCTAACATGACAGAGAGAGCACCAGGATAAAAAACATTCCTCAAACTCGAAACAGCTATTACTTAGCACAATACCATTCACAAACTGTCACCAGAAGCACACCATCAAGAAATAAACATAGGATTGTCTATCTAAATATTTTCAAAAGTTTTCAATGCTACATTTTCATTCGTATATTACTTAAAACACGTAAGCAGCTATTTGTTAAGCTAGCTCACATTCTTATTATATCTAAAATGGACAAATAGAAATCTCACCTGGTTTTTCCACTTTGATAACTTCAGCTCCTAGATCTCCCAAATTCATTGTGGCAAAGGGTCCTGCAAGCACCCTGTAACATTAAAGAAATACTGTTTCCTTAGTTTTTCCAAATATAATATTTGCACCTAGACACACTGTTCCAAATTACAGACAAAACACAAACCTTGTTAAATCAAGAATTTTCACACCATCCAATGGCTTTACGTTACCAGCACCTGACAAGAAACAGAAAACAGTGACTTTTATCTTAAAAAACAATAAAATAAAATTCAGGAGTGTTTCTTATTGGTTGTCTGAAACACTGTTTTTATTACACTGTCCCCTCATCTCCCTCCCAAAACACAGGCTAATAAAGTTTTCTGAACAAGCTCATTATTAGAAGGATATTACATTAGTAAAGCCTTTCAAAGTTGGAAAACCTTACGGTGACATTTCAGAACATATTCTAACATACCCTAACCACCTAGCAATTCTACAATAAAGCTACTTCACAGAAATATTTTTATGTGTGCCCTTCACAAACACTCAAACAGCTTTTAAAGGTTAATCTGAAGAAATATAAAATAAAAGCATTAGCAAGGAACATCATCAGAATGACACAAACTAAAAATAATGAGTAGCAGGCCAATGTGAAGTACAGTGTCCTCTCAAAGTGTTTTGACCTACGTAGACCCATGCACTCGAATCACACCACAAAATATCAGCCGAGAAATCACTCTAACTTTCAATGGCAGCTGCACGTGCAAGATGATTACCAGGAAATCACAATGCTTTCCTCCTTTACCTCACCCCTTCCAACACGACCAGCTCTAAGAAACAGCAGCAATGGCAATAAACGTCACAGACAGAGCAGGCAATCTCTCAGCCTAGAGCACAGATTGGCCAACTGCTCTTTCTTCTTCTCACTCAGTGTCTTCAGTTGCAGGTGAGGGACACAAACACTTCATCACCCTGGGTGGATGGTAATTTCATTACTATTGGAAGGTGGTCTCATGTCACACACACAAATGAAATAAAATAATGCACCTAGCCAGCAACACCACAAAAATTACACTTACTAACTTGGGGTAAGCATATCTTTTTGATGCATGTCTAAGTAAAAGAAAGATGTAAAACACAGGGAGGGGAGGGAAGGGGCTAGCAGCTGAGGTCATTTGTCTGTTCAGCCTGGAGAAGAGAAGACTGAGGGGAGACATTGCTGTCTACAGCTTCCTTGGGAGGGGGAGAGCCAGGGCAGATCTCTTCTCTGTGGTGACCAAGGACAGGATCGGAGAGAATGGTTTAAAGTTGTGTCAGGGAAAGTTTAGGTTGGATATTAGGAAGAGGTTATTCACCCAGAGGGTGGGTGGGCACTGGAACAGGCTCCACAGGGCAATGGGTCACAGAACCAAGCCTGACAGAGCACAAGAAGCATGGCATGACTCTTGGGGACAGTCCTACGCAGGGATAAGGTTTGGACACAATAACCCTTATAGGTTCCCTTCCAACTCCACATATTCTGTGAATCAAACCAACCAGAAAAAAAAAAGCAGCACTGGGTATTCAAGGCTTCTGTTAAAATATTTTCACTAACTGTACTGCTCTCAGTGAGTACACTTGCATCCCGCTGCTCATCTTCACGACATTTTCCTCCATTATTACCGATTACTCCAGGGAGATTTCTGTTAAACAAAAAAAAAAAAAAAGGCCACCTTCCTCTATTCTTTCCATGCCTTTTAGAATTGCACTTTATTACCTAATGGCTCACCCATTCTCATCCTGAGCTGGTATTTAGGTTCACTACGCGTAGCTGAGCTGCAGGAATCCATAAAGATATTTCTCAAAGAAGCCTATAAAACATTAGGATTAGGCAGTAATTACGTATTTTGCATAACTAAAACTGATGAACCCTTACTAATTATCATATCACTCACACTATGGCATCATCTAACACTTCATTCAGGCATTAAGACACTTCCATAGTTGGAACAGAACAGGAGAGCAAAACCGTTGCCCTGGAGACAAACAGACCATTGTGATTTTTTTTTCTTAATGCCGATAAATAACAGATGTCCACAGTAATGAAGAAATGCAAGAAAGAGGAGAGATAAAAAGTTTCCTTTGGAAAATCTGAGGAAAATAATAGACCTGTCAGTTTCTTCAGACTAGAAGAGCACAAATGCTTACAAAGAAAATATATAGATTTACACTACAGCAAGTCACTAATTTGCTGAAACAAGTACAATAGAAAGTGTTTTGACTATCAGAGGAGCAGCAGTTCCAGTACACTGATCCTGAGTACAGGAATGCTATCTATTGTAGGCACATAAAGAAACAAAACCATATCACAGACAGACACAAGAAATCAGAATTGATCAGTATTAGCTAGAAACACCTCCTGGGTTTTTTTTGTTTGTTTGTTTTTTCGTTAATTGTTGTCATTTTTTTCCTTTCATCGCTAGCTTCCAAAGTGGGCATGTACCCCTCAGAGGTTTTTTTTTTAATTCCGGCTCAATAGTCTAAATTGAATGTGAACTCACATTTTCTCCTGTATTTTTGCTTTTAATTGTTGCAGTAACTTGATGACTGGAAAAAAAAAATCCACTCTCCCTGCTCTAGCTATATCCTTTATGTAAACTCTCAATTTCTGTGATGCTTGAATTTACTGTGAATTGGACTATCATATGTATCTTTTATAAATAACTTTGGTAAAGAATAAACCGAACCAGTCAGTCATTCTCAATATTATTTACACTCTTTAGTTAAGCTGTCCCAAGGTTGGCCTAACCTAACAGTATGAGTAAGGAACAAACAGAGAACAGAAGTTAATTTTTCATGTCATATTGCCAAAAGATTTCCTTCATGCTTTTAAGTGACAGAAGAGGGCACCAACAGGAGAGCCAATTAATGCATTTTTGCATCAGTGCAAATTAACAGATCTCATTCCAATTACATTCAATTCCAGAGGATGTGGCTCCTCGAGTCTGTTGTCTCTATTTTGACTTCACAAACAATATTTTTTCCTTTATCCATGCAGTAAGTTATAATCAAGTCCATCACTACCGTGGATTAACTCACGATCAGCGGGTACGTTCCCACGCACACAGTCGGCGCTTTCATCGTGGGAGACAGAACTGCAAACTTGACTCTAATGCCACCAACACTATTGTCACTATTTTTTTATGTCACTAAACAACAGAGAAACGTGAAGCTAGAGAAGAATTATTTTGTTGCAGCTTAGGTTTATTTAAAAAAAAAAAAAAGCCACAACTGTACGAAGTTAGACTCTTGTAACATTTGAAAACAAACAAATAACAACACCAACAAAAACCAACCAAACAAACAAAAACAGGCCTGAAACTGGTCATCTGGCACTCCCCCCGGCTCCACGAGCCTGGGCTGCCCCGAGAGCTGACACGCTCCGTGCCACCGGAGCTCCGGAGCCTCCGGCAGCGCGCACGGCCGCGGGCAAAGTCCGGCCGCGGTGATCCCGCTGGGAGCCCCGCTGGGACACCCGCAGGGAACTCCCGAGGCCACAGGGGTCGGTTGCCACCAGCCTGCCACCAGCGCGGTTGCCAAGTGCCCCCGTCCCCGCAGGTGTCCCGCGTGCGCCCCGCCCGCCCCCGCCACAAAGCGAAGCAGCTCCGACCCCCGCCCCAGCCGCACCGCTCCAGAGCCACGGGCAGATTACACAGGTAGAGGAGGAGGAGGAGGAGGAGGAGGAGGCTGAGGAGGAGGAGGGAGCGGCACGGCACGGAACAGCACGGCACGGGTACCTGCCGGGGAAGCGCCTCCGCTCCGAGCCCCGCCGCCGCTGCCAGGGGAGGCGGAGGCGGCGCTCGGGGCTCCGGCGCTGCCGCCGACAGCTGCGGAGCACGGGCTCCTCCACAGCCCGCCGCGGAGCCCGCTCCCTCTTCCCAGCGCGGCGCGCAGCATCTCCGCCGCTGGAACCACCACCGACCGCCTCGGCGCAGGCGCCGCTGCCACCGCCCCCTTCCCTTCCCATCCCATCCCATCTCCTCCCGCACCCGGAGCAGCCTTAAAGTGTGCGGGGCCGGGGGGGCACGCGTGGTACCTGTCCGTCCCCGTCCCGGCTGACGTGTTCCCTCTTCCACTGCAGCGGCGGGACGGTTCTCCTCCTTCTGTAAAGCGTGCCCGGCTGGACTTCACAAAGCGGGAAGGCGCCTCGTAGATGTTTGCAGCAGGGATCCTGCTGCTCTGGAAGCTTGCGTTTCCAGCTCGGCGTACAGACTGGGACACGCGACATTGCCAAGAAGGAATAAAAAGTAAAATGCAAGCATTAATGAATAGCACAGGCTCAAGTAATGTTGCATGACAGAATTCTGAGGAAGAACACAAAGGAAAACTTCTACATTGCAGGTCTGTTGACTGGACGTGCCATGCATAATGCAAAGTATGACACGGATGCTTAAAATCCTAGAAGTAATTTGGATTTGTCAACAAGAGGAAATTAAT
The DNA here is from genome assembly GCF_003031625.1 of Empidonax traillii. Lineage (NCBI taxonomy): Eukaryota > Metazoa > Chordata > Aves > Passeriformes > Tyrannidae > Empidonax > Empidonax traillii. The sequence continues at coordinate 147,190 of NW_020956301.1, read as the reverse complement.
CAGCGAAATTGTCCATTATAACTCAACATGTACATAACACTATGTATTTCTAAATTTGTTTGGTGTGAAAAGGGGTTTAAATTAAATGAAGCTGTCTTTTTTTTGGAATGAGACCAATCAGACAAATTTGTAACTTATGTTGATAAACTGTCTTGTGTAAACATGACATTCCTTGTGTGCATCATAGTAACAGATAGAAAATTGGTCTTCTAGACCAAAGGGTTAGCAAAAAATTGAAGTGAGCAGATTTGGTCTTTTTCCCTTTTAGGATTACAAGGATATTGTCTCATTTTGCACAGGAAAATTTCATGACTTAGTGGAGAGCTGAGTTCACTGAGATATATAAAGTTAGTTCTTGCCACTGAAAAAAGTGTCAACCCAATGCAAACCCCAAACGACTGTTTAAAGCCAAACAAAAGCAAGACTAGTATATTAAAGCATAGAAACATTCTGCTTAGTTTAGTGGTTAACCTGTGTTCTGTGCTGTTCTGAAAGCCCTCTTTAATTTTCATATGTTGCAATATCCTAAAACCAAGTAGTGCTGATGGAAATAAATAAATAACTAAATAAAGTCTTCATTATCTTTTCGTACAGAGTTGTTGAGGATTTGCACTAATATACCTGAGAACAGAGCGGGAATGCTAATACCACTGTTAAATTGCTGCTAAATACGAGGTTCTCCTCCAAGAGAACATTTTGCCACGAGTTTGTATGAATGAGTCTTGGCCTGAGCTACAGGCTGGGCACAGAGTGGCTGGAGAGCAGCCAGGTGGAAAGGGACCTGGGGGTGCTGATGGACAGGAGGCTGAACATGAGCCAGCAGTGTGCCCAGGTGGCCAAGAAGGCCAATGGATCCTGGCCTGCATCAAGAACAGTGTGGCCAGCAGGAGCAGGGAAGTGATCCTTCCCCTGTACTCTGCATTGGTGAGGCCACACCTTGAGTATTGTGTCCAGTTCTGGGCCCCTCAGTTCAGGAAGGACATTGAGGTGCTGGAGCGGGTCCAGAGAAGAGCAACAAGGCTGGTGAAGGGACTTGAGCACAAGTGCTGTGAGGAGAGGCTGAGGGAGCTGGGGTTGTTTAGTCTGGAGAAGAGGAGGCTCAGGGGTGACCTCATCACTCTCTTCAACTACCTGAAGGGAGGTTATAGCCAGGTGGGGGTTGGTCTCTTCTCCCAGGCAACCAACAATAGGACAAGGGGACATGGGCTCAAGCTCTGCCAGGGGAGGTTTAGGTTAGATGTTAGGAAGAAATTCTTTACAGAGAGGGTAATCAGGCATTGGAACAGCCTACCCAGAGA